>NW_010250921.1:0-24022 GCF_000690775.1 Eurypyga helias
GAGGGCACGTTCGCCATCACGCGTGGCACAGCGTCAGGAGCCTGGCGCTGTCACCCCCCAAGAGGAGACTCCTGAGAGAAACCTCCCGCCTCTGGGTTAGGAGAGCTGTGCAGGGAGGCGGCGGTGAGCAGGGGGGGAAGCCCCTGGCAGAGACCTGAGGAAACGGGTCTCTCTGATGAGAGAAACCGCTCAGCGCTTTTCTGGGCGACGGACATAGCTCTTCGTGTCTCGGGGGAGCGGAAAAGGCAGGGTCATGCCCCGCAGGCTAGCTCACGCACCAGAGCAGTTCACACGAAGGTGGGCCAGAGGGGAGCTTGGACTGAAGAAAACTCTCCCAAGTCTATTTAGAAATGGCTTCACTCGTTGTGTTTTGCCAGATTGCTAAGGATATGCAGTCTTTATAGTGTACGTAGCACGTGAGGATGGACAGAGATACGTGGCATCAATGAACAGTAAGAAAGGGTTGAGACTAAGAGTAGGGAAAAACCATCTTTGGCTAAACAATCTAGACCAGTGATTTTTTTTCCCCCTGTAACTGTTGAAATGATACACAGATACTGATGATTTCCGACACAGAGGAGATCAGAAATTGTTGAACTCCCTGTAGCTCTATCTGTAAGCCCTTCTCTCTCAACTTCACACATGGTATTTCTCTAAAGTGATTTTATGTTTTAAAATTTCCGGCTTGTTTCAGATTGCTGTGCTCATTGTTTCTCCCTGCATTATTTCTAAGTGGAATTTTGTGTGTCTGCTTGGCGGCACTACTGTGGGGAATATGGCTATGGATACAACAAAGGAGAAAAGAGTTGACCTCGGCAGGAAAAGATGGGAAGCGGCCATTGCTGGTTGCGTTTTTTCACCCGTATTGCAATGCAGGTGGTGGAGGGGAGAGAGTCTTGTGGTGTGCCATAAGGACGCTCCAGAAAAAGTAAGCATCTGTTTATCAAGTACCGTATTTCATTCCCAGCTACTGATGGTATCATTTATGCACATTTTGGCATTTTACATACTGAAATAGGTATTGTTCATCTACCAGTCCCACATTTATTTATTTATTTAAATGTTGAGTTTCACCTGGTTGCACCATTCCACTTGATCCCTTTACCCAGATTTTGGTCTGTCCTGCTGTGGCATCTCTCATTTCTTTCTCTCCTTGGGAAAACCCCCCTCCCTCCTCAGTTTTCCAGTACTGATAGGGAGCTTCGTATAGTCGTAACGCACCAGTAGATAACTGATAATCTTGACACTTGCCTCTTGACGTAGGAGGCAAAACAAGTTAATATCTAAAGTAGGTTTAGGATTGGCACATCCTCTGGCTTACGCTCGCCTGCATTTTACTCATGCTGTGCACTAGACAGACGTCTCCTGATGTCAGGTAAGGCATTCTTAAAGCTGTAGAGTAATGCTGAGCTCCTTTCATTTGACTCAGAAATCATATTCCCCAGGTCCTCAGCCATATGTTTTTCTGCAGCTCAGAAATCACTGTAGAAGGAACAGCATAGCTAAAATCATTTCAGAGCTTGGCCAGACGTTTGTTCTCCCATAGTTTTTGAGTAAATTTGAATGGATATTTTAGTTCTGTGTTACAAAATTTGAAGAATGTATGAAATTCTTTGTCTTTTCTCTTGCAGGTACAAAAATGTCACATGTGTTGTTTACACTGGTGACAGAGATGCCACTGGAGAAGAAATAGTAGAAGGCGCTTTCAGAAGGTTCAATATTAAATTAACTCATCCTGTGAAGTTTGTATTTCTAGAAAAACGCTACCTTGTGGAAGCTTCTCTTTACCCTCACTTCACTTTGCTGGGACAAAGTTTAGGGTCAGTGCTTCTCGGCTGGGAAGCTCTTCTGAAGTGTGTTCCTGATATTTATATCGACTCAATGGGTTATGCCTTCACGCTGCCCCTCTTTAAGTATTTAGGAGGTTGTCGGGTTGGATGCTATGTCCATTACCCCACTATCAGCACCGATATGCTTTCTGTCGTTAGGAATCAGGATACCAGGTTTAACAATGCAGCCTTCATTACAAACAGCCCCCTTTTCAGCAAATTTAAACTTCTCTACTACTACTTCTTTGCTTTCTTGTACGGATTGGTTGGTTCCTGCAGTGATGTGATTATGGTTAATTCTTCTTGGACGCTGAATCACATCCTTTCCCTCTGGAGAGCTGGGGCTTGCACTAGTGTTGTATATCCGCCGTGCGATGTTCAGACCTTCTTGGATATTCCACTGGAAGAGGAAAAGAGCACCCATGAATATTCCATTGTTTCCGTTGGCCAGTTCAGGCCTGAAAAAGATCATCCTTTGCAAATCAGAGCTTTTGCTAAATTGCTGAAAGAGAAGAGGCTGGGGCAGCAGTCATCGTTGAAGCTTAGCTTAATCGGAGGCTGTCGCAACCGGCAAGATGAAGAGCGCGTAAATAACCTTAAAAGTCTTTGCGAAGAGCTGGGGGTTAGCGACGACGTGACCTTCAGGATCAACATTCCCTTTGAGGAGCTGAAGAGACGCCTGGCCGAGGCCACCGTTGGCCTGCATACCATGTGGAATGAGCACTTCGGGATCGGTCAGTATCTCTCCTCGGCGGTCGGTCATTTGTCCTAGCTGGGGACACAGCTGGGGAGGGCTTCAGTTCGTGGTTAAGGACTTCTCAGTGTGGGTGTCTAAGCATGGAGGTCTGCGTGCCAGGCAGGTACGCAGGCGGTCTGGCTGAGGTAGAGCCTCCGGGACCAGTTCAGATGCCGAAGCACTAGGTGCTACTGTAGTGCAAGCCGAAGCACTGTAGGTGTTGTAGGCTGTGACTGGCCAGGCAGGCACTCAGCCCCGTTCTCTCAGAGGCGGTCTGGCTGAGGTAGAGCCTCCGGGACCAGTTCAGATGCCGAAGCACTAGGTGCTACTGCAGTGCAAGCCGAAGCACTGTAGGTGTTGTAGGCTGTGACTGGGGGCATCCTCTGGTCACCTAAACTGACAGCTAATCTCATCTCTGCTGCCCAGGTTGTCCTGCCTGACCTCTAGCTGTCGCTCTGCAAGGACATGGGTCAGCCTAAGGTCCCGTTGTAGGTTTGCCAGCCTTACACCGATGCCTTCGTACCCAACGGAACCTTGAAGGGCAGCAGATGCTTCTGTTTAAGCACCTTAGATGGGTCCCTGTTGGCTCCACTGACTGCGGGGGGAGCTTAGACAGAGTTCACAGGTAGACATGCATGTGTAGAGATTTTCAGTGTGTTGCACCTGCCTCAACTGCCATTTGAAATGTCGGTATATGTCATGGGGGTGTTGCAGAGGTGTGAGTCTCCCACAGATCCTGTCTCGTTTGCAAGCCCCAGGTACCCTGGTCATTTCATGGCACCATGCTAAGGCAATTAAATCCAGTCCTTAAATCAGCTGCCGTAGCACGGAGCAGAATGCCAGAGAGGAGCTGGGACTGGTGTGCAGTGTGCCGTCATACAGAACTAAGGCACTGGGCATGGTTTATTGGGATGAGCTGAGTCCTGACTTTGTAGGGCCTTCTAAGATTGCCCAACTGCCATAAATCTACAGGTAAGATAGCAGCCACACAGATGGATATGGCTGTAATGCGACAAAACTGCAATTCTTGTCATCACATTTAATGGGAATACAACTTAAGGAACTATCCAGAGGAGTAGTTTATAGTCTGTAGGAATCTAGTTTAAAAGAATTTGCTCTAAGGTGTCTTCCAGAAGCCATAAACTGGAAATAATAATTTCTTATATTTTTGCTCCCATAAAATAGTATAATTTTAAAAGAATTAAAGAAATTATACAATCACACTGATTTTGGATTTCACCTTCATCTTCCACGGCTTTTTACCTGTAAAAAACATGCCAAAACTTTAGAGCATTATTTATAGTTGGCAATTTTTGAGCAGGGGAACTTTTTAAAAATCAAACTAGAACTGTGTAGAATCAGCAATTAAAGTGATTTCTGAGGTCTGTTGTGGAACCGTAGAGAAGAGCTGAGTTGATGCGTACATCCTGTGCCATTCCCATCCCACTGAGTTTGGCTGGGGAAAGCTTACGGTCAGAGTCCCATTTCATTAGAACTTCTTCCCTCAAAAACACAGATGCAGCGATAACAATTTTTACTATGTCTTGCTGAATTGTCAAAACTATCAATATTTGTTAATCTGCCAAACGCTGAACTTCTGAATAGCGTCACATCGAAATGTGCACGCTCCGCTTTTCTCTGTCTTTGTGAATGGGAAAGATCTTCAGTGTGAATGAGAAAATCAATACTGTTACGTTCATGTCTAATTTTTAGTTATTTTCTGCAGCTGCCACCATCCCATAAAACCAGTGTCGCAGTGTTCTGTCGCAGCGCGGAACAGACCAGACCTTCCCCGTGTATCTGTACAACTGTTTCAACACCTAGTGCTTTTTTCACTGTATATACTGGTGATTTAATCTGCCTACCTACCTATCTCAGGTACATCAAGTACGTTACAAGAACCACAACTTCACTGAATACATCTGATTTCTAATTTCGGTGTTGTGCTTAAGATGTTAAACTATCATTTCAGTCCTTAGGACTTCAAAACATAACTTTTGTTTTTCTTCTGAGACCATTTACTCCATGTCTTTCCAACTGATCTAGGATGGCAGTCTGTAGGAACTTACAGTTCTGGTTGGATTTTACTGCAGTTTTACCTTCCCAGTGCCTCACGGCGGCCAAAGTACGTATCGCGCACATTCATATCAGCACGTTCTGTGTCTTTTGCAGGAGTAGTCGAATGTATGGCGGCTGGCACGGTTATCCTGGCGCACAATTCTGGAGGCCCCAAATTAGATATTGTTGTACCCTATGAAGGACGTATCACGGGCTTCCTAGCAGAAAACGAGGACAGTTATGCTGAGACGATGGCTTATATCCTCTCTTTGACTCCTGAAAAAAGGTTAGAGATCAGAGAAAATGCTCGTCGGTCTGTGCACAGGTTTTCTGACCAGCATTTTGAAGAGACATTCCTGTTGTCTGTGGAGCCATTATTTAAATAAATGTGTATTAATAAAAATGTATGAGAGTGAAATTAACTTTTTATATTTAACAGTGTATCACCTGTGAAAATATGTAATCTATGATCCCTTGGTCCCATTCCATGAAGAGACTTGGTTTCTTTCCATCAGAATACCTGCTCTGTGTGACAGAGATTTTTTTTTTATTGGCAAAGAAATGCTCCTGAGAATGTTCAGTGTGGACTGCGTGACAGTACAGCGCAGTGCAAAACCCTCTGGGGTCACAGAATCACAGAATCATAGAATCATAGAATGGTTTGGGTTGGAAGGGACCTTAAAGACCATCTAGTTCCAACCCCCCTGCCATGGGCAGGGACACCTTCACATGTCCTTGTAACAACTACATCTGGAAGTTCTTTTATTCATTGAATATTTTACATTCAGTCTCCACCCATTTCATGATTCTTCACCCACAGCTTTTAAAGTCAACACATTGGTAGCTTTTGTACCCAGGTAATTTTTTTTTTTTTCAGAATCTGTAGCATACTTTCAATTTGATGTCCCCCATTGTGTGGCAAAATTGTGTTACATGGGATTTTAGCTGGGGTTCTGGAGATTTCTTTACCTACACTGATTCCTTTAGGTTAATCATATGGTGGTTTTGCAGTTTGCTTTTTAATAAGTATAATAATTCCACTTGTCTGTGATCCTTATTTCAGCGATTTCCTCATGCCCTTTCACAGTATGACAACTTAATGGTGTTTTTCCAACCATATCCTATTGAAATTTTTCTGTTCCTAGGGAATAGAAGGGTCTAGATTAGAGGGCATAATTAAATGCTATACAGGCATGAACATTAAAGCCCTAAACTACTGCATATTATGAAACTGAACACAGTGAACAAAATGTTCAAAAATTGGAGATCTGCTTTTGTATCAAAAATAGAAAAACATACAGCCCTTTTTTGAGCCACCCAAGCAGTATTTTAGATTTTAGCAAACTCAGAAGTGCAAAAGCTACTGAAATCAGACTTTAGAATAGGGGTTTCCCTCTAAGCTTCACCAGTATTAAATGAAATTTTGTATGTGAAAAAAAAAAGATGGTTGGAAGAACCTACGGGTCCATGTTTTATTAGGAATCGGGGAATGCACAGCTGTCATGGTGCCAATAAACCCTTTTACTGCTACTAAATCAAACCACCGAGCAGTTGGCTGTGTAGGGTCAGTCTTGTGTAAATGAAACTACGGCTTGTAAGGCTGTATTGGCAGTGCACAGAGATTATGAAAAGCTGGAAGAGCATCTTAAAGAGTTGACTGAGCTAGGGACATGCAGTATACTGACTAGGAGACCTTTTTTACCTGATACAGAAAAGGTTAAGGAGAGCGTGCAAGCAGATATTTGCTCAAGCAAGTTTTGTCAGAGATGTCCCAGGTAGTTTAGAATAATAAAGATGAAAGTGCATTTCAGTCTGGGTCAGGATTTTTCAACATTTAGACATCTGAAAAGTAACCTGGGGTTTTTTTCCCCTTTTAAACAAAATAGCAACAACCCCCTGTTATTTTTAACTGAGTGTTTAGCACTGTTGAGAAGCAGTTGATTTACTTGGCATTTAATGTCAACTATCCTTAAATTTTGTTACTGACCTGGCTGAAATGGCAAGCAAGTTGAAGTTTTGAAACACTTAACTGTGCTGTTCTAGGTAGCTCTCACTTCCTGCTTGCCTTTTTCATTATGTGTGTCAGCACTGAATGACCCATGGTTATTTTCTACATCATCATCTGATTTTCCAGGTAGTTTGCTAGATAAACTCGTCTTTTCTTCATCTGTTTGACCTTTATTTAGTGAAGGGATGGGAGACTCCGTGGTTCTCACTGCTGGAGAAGTTGCCACTTTTTCCAGAGATTCCTCCAGTTCGTGTCTCAGTTCATCTTCAGAATCTTCAAAAGTTCTGTAAAGTAAAGCAGATAATGATATTAATTAAGTGTATCTTTGCTACAAGCTTTTTCTCCTTTCAAGGCCTTTGAGGTGTTTGTAACCGCGTTATAAAGAACAGACAGGCGACACGCGTAACGTGAGCTGTTTCTTCTCTCTCCTACGTGAGATTGTTTGCCTGTGTCTGCAAGAGAGCAGGAGTTGCAAAGCCAAGTAAAGACTTCTGCGTAACATCCTCAATGGCAGCGCTGGCAGGTGACCTACTAGGTTACTAAAATTAAAAGTTAAATTAGCAGACTCGCTAAAAGAAGTGAGTTTTCTTCGTTTATGAATTTGGAGGAACAGAAGAAAAGCTTTAGGCAATGCAGCCTGTCATTTCCTGGAAGCTGCTCAGTTGTATGGATTTTTCTCCTTGTGCTTGACTTACGTGTCATCATCATCTGATCTCGGCTCAAGCCTGTCTTCTTCGACAGCCACAGCAGGGTATGTTTCTGAATCATCCTCGTTTTCTTTCCGAAGCAACATAGTTAATCTCCCTTCTGGAAAGGAAGAGAAACATCCCTTTATCTGTGTATCAGCTAGCTATAAACGTGTATGTAACGTAATAGCAAGTAAGTAAATGCTTCGATGTGTGTGCGCGCACAAGTTCGAATGACAACAGTGTAAATACCGTACTTCTGCTACTCCTGCTGACACGTTTTAGTCAGTGGTTTGTAACTCCTGCTCAGTGCCACCTGGCGTGTTGGCAGACCGTAGCCAAAGGACTGTAGAAGTTAAGAAAGCAAGGCGATCTCATGTTTGTAGCTTAAAGTTCCCAATACAGGGGTCTGCGCATTCAGTTGGAAACTTAAGGGAGTACTGTTTGGGAAAGACTGAAAATTACTGCTTAGATGTACCTATGGTTCCCTAACAATACTCACTTTCAAAGGCTGAAGGGCAACCCAGCCTTAAAGGTGGGAGAACAATGCTGAAAGTTGTTAGTTTTAGTATAAAGACCCCTTATCCTGTCACTGCAGGTTTAACAGGTTTAAATTTAAAGCGGGTAGATTTAGATTGGACATCAGGAAGAAGTTCTTCCTGGAGAGGGGGGGGAGGCACTGGAACAGGTTGCCCAGAGATGTTGTGGATGCCCCATCCCTGGAAGTGTTCCAGGCCAGGCTGGATGAGGCTTTGAGCAACCTGGTGTAGTGGAAGGTGTCCCTGCCCATGGCAGGGGGGTTGGAACTGGATGATCTTTAAGGTCCCTTCCAACCCAAACCATTCTGTGATTCAGTTCTGCATGTGATCCAACAGAAATATGTCAGGTTGGGTAACACTGTACTCCACAATGTCAGCTGCAGCAGCAGGGCAGGACTAGGTACTGAGTGCCATATTTTAATAAATGTAATTGATAAAGGCAGCAGCAGTTTGAATACCCATGTGAGTTACTCATGCTTTAGCCCTATGAACTGCTGACATCAGTGAAAAGTGGTTTGAATTTCATTTTCTTTTTTTAATGTGTAAGCTATAAAGCCAGTCTTACGAGAGGAAGTTAGCTGGTACACTCAGCTGGATGGGGCAGGTTTTAAAAGAGCTTGTTCTGCTATGAGAAAAGATGTGTACAAGGCATAATTATCAGGAGAGTGCTGACCGCACAGCTGCAAATGAAAGATCACAGAATCACAGAATGGTTTGGAAGGGACGTTAAAGATCATCTAGTTCCAACCCCCCTGCCATGGGATACTTCTCACGGTCCATTAAAATTGTTGAAAGTTGCCATGTACGATTTAGCTGGCTCAGGTCTGTCATCCAATTATACAGTCAGTAGATTAGACTGGCAGTTGTGCAAAAAAAAAACCCACAATGTCTGATTAAATTTACTGCATCTTTCTAGGGAAAATACTCTGGCTTTTTAGCTAACAACTTAGGCGCAGAGTAAATGTCATTCCGAAAACAGTCTGCGACTTTAGGATAGTGTGCTGCAGTGTGGGTTTGAATCAGTCTCAGTGTCAGCTGTACCAGCATGGACCATGGTGCAAAGTAAGTCACCACTGCAGTTTAAGCCATCGTGTACTACAATTTACAGCTGTCCTATGGAAATACATGTATTTGCATAAATGTGTTTTACGGGGTTTTTCAACCTCAACAGTTGTTGCGGCTAGATCCAGGTTTTGTGGTTTACAGTATGAAACATCCTACCTATTTCCTCTTCAAGCCAACTGAAGGAGTCATTAGACAGCTCTGCTTTTGCCAAGATATTCAGGACTGTGCCCGGTGGTGTTTGTTTCCACTGCTTCCTGTTTTCTGGGATGTCTTCAGGCAGAATAGCAGGGTCACCTGAAGGACAGGAAAGTTCTCAGGTCACGAAAGCCACTGGCTTTTGTCATTTAGAATTTCTAGTCTCGATGCTGATTACTTTGTTTTGTGTGATGCTGGAGCCTGTTTGGGTTTTTTTCTCTTGTGGAATACTGAATTTTCAGTAAATTTTTGGTCTGGTTGATAGAATGGGTAAAAAATAGTTTGGGCTACTTGTCACTAAAAATTTCTAACATCAGTTTTAATAAAACAAGAGCTCAAGTAACTGCTTATTAGGCCCAGGATAGAAAGGCATAGCTTCACTGAGCAGTCCTTGATCTCAAACTTGTTGGCTTCTTGGGGCTGAAGAAACTTCAAAGGGATTCCTCTTTCTTTTGTGCCCTATGGTCTTTCATCTAAGGCAGAATGATCAAGAATTGGCATATTAACAATATTCTCTGTCTTCGCTGTCGGTGCAAACTCTTCAGGTTGTTTCTGTGTGTCTGGGGTGTTGGGAGCATGCTGGAATGCTGGAAGAGCCCCTCGTTTGCAGCAAGCAGTCACTGGAGATACCTGGCTGCCTGGGAATATATGCACTGCGCCTGTCAGAAACACAGCGATTAGCTGCTTCCGCAAAGGAGCATCACCACAGCCCCACCTGCCTGGCAGTGCGCAGCAACGCTGGCGCCTGGAGTAGTGAGAAACCGCAACCCCACTGCACTGCGGGATGGCACTGCCAACCGACTGCCTCAGTTCCTGTGTATCAGCAGCTCAGGGTCCAAGAAAGGGGTGTTGATCAGTTGCACCGACTGGCGTTTTTAGCTCTTGTTACTCAGGCCACAGAGTGATTCATAAAATACGTCCCGCTTCATAATTAGGAGCAGCACAACGTGACTGCAGCAGTAGACAGAGGGGAACATGATGACTGCATTCTATGGTTTGACACATACAGTAATCTCAGTTATTACGAAGTCCTGCAATTAAAAGCCTGCCAGATCATGTGAATGCACTGGTATGGACAAGGGGTAACGGGTTTAAATTGAAAGTTGGGAGGTTTAGATTGGACATCAGCAAGAAATTCTTCCTGGAGAGGGTGGTGAGGCACTGGAACAGGTTGCCCAGAGAAGCTGTGGATGCCCCATCCCTGGGAGTGTTCAAGGCCAGGCTGGATGAGGCTTTGAGCAACCTGGTCTAGTGGAAGGTGTCCCTGCCCATGGCAGGGGGGTTGGAACTAGATGGTCTTTGAGGTCCCTTCCAACCCAAACCATTCCATGATTCTATGATTCCATGGAATTGTTTATGCAAAGGTCTGTAAGTAGTCTGGCTGAATTTTAGCAGCTCCCTACTTCGCATCACCAAAACCCAAAGTTTTCTTACCAAGTTCATTTTCAGCCATAGTAGGACACACAGAAGTGATATCAGCATCAGCTAGAAAATTCAGCAGTGTCTGAGGGGCTCCGGTTTGCCAGTGTCTTCTGTTTCCTTTGGTATCACCAGTATCACTGGACTCTAAGGGGAAGAAAAAGAGAAGGCAAAGTTGTTTCATGTTTTTAGAGTAGACTACAGTGTCATTATAATAATATTATGTGATACTGCAAAGAGAGCTCATCAGATAAACTTGCTGCAGCCTGGCATTACTGAATTTACCCAAGTAACTTTCAGGTTTAATGCTCAGTTTTGTATTTGCAAAAGAAATACCTGTTTGGAATCCAGATAGTTCTTCCAAAGCTCTCTCCATACAATCTTCATAAACTTCCACCAAATTCTCCTTAAGATTCTCACCATCCACAGAAGTTAAAGTCTCACTGAGTTTATCTAGTACCTGAAAAAACAATAGGTTACTCTGGAAAGAGAAGACGAATACGGGACAATAACTGATCACTTCTCATCTTAACTGTGTTTGCCAGCCATTCTCATGTATGCACAGGCAAACTGTGGAACAGAAAGTGAAGCAGCAGAACTCAAAAGTCGTGTTGTGATTTGTGTATCAGAGGGCTGGATGGAGTTCTGCAGAGATGCAAGACAACGGAGTGACAAAATAGTGCTTTATAAATGAAGACTATATAGACTAGTCCTTTTGATGTTGCCGTTACAAATATTTTAAAAAATCTAATATACTAATAAAAACCTTACTAGGCAGCTAGGACATGTCGATCAGCTAGAGCTGTCATCTTAATAAAGGAAATCACATAATGTTGTCTGTAATCTCACTTCCACTTTGTCTAAATAACAGCTGGTTCATCCCAACATTATTCTTACTTTGTGGCACAATACCAGAAATGCCAACACCTCCTCAATAGGAAGCTTCATTATAACAATTGTAGAGGATGATGGTGATGGAAACAATCTTAGATCACGGAGCTACTGTCATGGATTCACATTACTAATGTAAATACTTTGACTACAACGACAACATACCTCTGCTTCTTGAATGCTGTCTTCATCACAAACACATACATCTAAATTAATTTCAAATTTTACTCCTCCCTAAAGAAAATTCACCCAGTTAATTATTTAATTCTATTAAACAGAAACATTAAATGTGCACAGTTTACATGGAACTACAAACTTCAAAATTATTCTTCTGTTGAAAATAACTTCCATAACAATATTTTTCTTCAGTTTAACAAGATCAAAACTGAACAAGTTGGACAAAAATAGACTACTCTGAATATAGTTTATGGGTATTTTTTAATGATCGCATCCACTACACAAGGTCGGAATATTGTTGCTTTTAAGGAAAGGTCGTTTTCATAATAGTTTAATTCAATCCTTGCAATACACAGAGTTGGTTCTTCCAGCTCGTGCTCAACCAGTATTAAAACTTGAATACTGTACTGTGTCTGTGCAGTATTTCACAAAAGACCTTTAGGTGACATCACAATGATCTTATGGTCAGAAACTGTCCTGATATCTTACGTGCATTTCCATGCAATTCCCATCCCCTTCTACAATTTAAAAAACATTGTAGAGATAAATGGTTTACAACAAAACGTTAAGAAATTAGCAGCCTGACTTGACTTCACTTAAACTGAGAGTAAGCATGAGTTTGCATACACTACTAATGTAGTTTGATATAAAGAGGAGTAGGTAGGGATTGATGACTGTCTGGGAATGTCTAAAGGGAGTCTCCCTCAAATGGTCAGAAAAGCTCTGCTACGCATTTCTTAGTGGTTCTACCTCCTCATAGAAACTTTTGACATTAGACCAGCACTCCTCATGGATTCTCAAAGAACCTGATTTCCAGAGCTACCATAACACTACGATTTGAAATGTATAGATACAAGACGAAAATGGAAAAAATACAACAATAAGGATGGGTACCTTTGTGTTATATTTCTTTTCTAAGGTCTTTTGGTCTTGCCTGTCCTGGAGTCTGACTTGTTTAAAGTTTTCTTCCATGTCCTGGAAAGGGAAAAACAAAAGAATCATAGAATCATAAAACGGTTTGTGTTGGAAGGGACCTTAAAGACCATCTAGTTCCACCCCCCTGCCATGGGCAGGGACACCTTCCACTAGACCAGGTTGCTCCAAGCCTCATCCAGCCTGGCCTTGAACACTTCCAGGGATGGGGCATCCACAGCTCCTCTGGGCAACCTGTGCCAGTGCCTCACCACCCTCTCCGGGAAGAACTTCTTCCTGATGTCCAATCTCCCCGCTTTCAATTTAAACCCATTACCCCTTGTCCTGTCACTACATGTCCTATTGTGGCTCTGGTTCCCTATAAGCTACACTATCCCATCTAATGATGTATGAATTCGTTTTAGTAAAAGCCACATCCAGGATCCATGAACATCGCTGAAGAGAATCCTACTAATACTGGCAGGTTTGGCCCCAGTTCTGGCTGCAGTGGGGTAGCAGTGTCTGTTACTGGTTTATGTGGAAGTCTGCCCCTTGCTACTGAACAGAGCAGGAAGTCCTACACCACATGAGGCAAATCCTGACTGGAGAATCCTGGTAGCTAGGTCAGGTCTGTTTTCCCTTCAGAACAGATGGAATTTGCACACTGTGGTTAATTTTTCTAAGGTGAGGCTTTTATTAATTTCTCTTGATAGAAACTGGACTTGTTGCTGCAGAACTCTCTGGTCTGGAAACCTCATGTGTTGTTCATGATGCCAATATTGCAAAGTACAAGTGGAACAATTCTGAAGCTCCATTCCAGTAGCTGCTTTGGTAGTATCTGATGAGAAGGAAGTGAGAGAGTCCTGTAGCTGGAAAGCTTTGGCGCTGCTTCTTCCTCTCACTTCTCCCTAATTTTTGTTTAAGTAAGGAGTCCACATAAAACTGGATTCTCACTTCCAGTGCTCCTCTGGGCTCCCATAGATTACTGTATCTTTTGCAGAGATCTCTCATTAAGATTCGCACTGTGAGTGACAACTTCTTTACTCCACTCAGAAAACAAGGTAAGGAAGCATACCACAAAAAGAAATTAAGTAAAAGTACATCCTAATATTTACAGGTTAAAAAGAATTACCAAAACAATCAGGACTCAGCCAAAGAAACTTTCCAGGCTGTTCAGGAAGGGAACCTAGGGACATGCGGCGCACGCATCAGGTGAGAGTTCAGCCTCACCGTTTTTCCAACTCGTTACAGAGTGAATCAAAGACCATGCAGGACTTGCAGAAAAAGATCTGTTTAGACTAGGAGACAGTACCCATACCTGAAGTGATTCTTCTGTTCCCGCTGTATCCTTGGTTTCAGAGCCGCCCCCAGCTTTGCCTTGCCTCAAAAGATAGGTTTTATCTTGTATTATTTGATTCTCCTAGGGAACATTTTTATGAAATGTTCGTTTCAGTTTCTAATTAAATGCACTAGCTTAAAAAAAGAAAAGGAAATATGACTGTTTATATGTTTAAGCTTTGTTACCTGGAGTGCTCCTGCTCTAAATCTGAATCCTTTCATATTGCTGTGGTATTCTTCCCGAATTTTTTGCAATTGTTTCAGGTATTCCTATTAAAGAAGAGCAAGCTAGAATAAATATGTATTAGAAATAACACTAGCTAAACACAATATTTTATGGATATCAAACTCTGTATATAAGAGGAAAAAGGATCAGTGTCCTTTACTGCCAATTTTAAAGATTGCTTGATACTCCCTGTCAGAGGACATTTTGGACTTATGACTACTCCAGACTTCAACCTTTTTGAAGTTTTCCAGACTGCTTCATGCTAGATTTTCTGTAGAATTATATCTAAAACAGCTAACTCCAAGAATAACCTAAGGACTGATGATTAATGCATGTTGAAATACAAAAAAAAAAGGACTTGAAATTAGGAAGACAAAAAAATTATGCATTGGTTTTTGTATCGCAACCTGCTCCCCAAAACAAAACAAAACAAAACCTGGTAATCTTTTCTTGGAGAAGCTTCAACATTCCTAAACTTTCAAGCAAAAACTTCTCATTTGGTCAAAAGACAATTTTTGTGTTCAGGACATCTCTGTTACTGTTTATATGAGAGTTTATCCCAATTTGCCCATGTTATAAATGGATAAATGTGTAAAATTTCATTTTTTGGCTTATTTAGTACAGACTGTGTGGAACTAAACAGCAACAGTCTCTGAAGAATGTGTACATGTTGAGTATTAACATGTTCTTATGTTCTTATGTATGTTCTTATTTCCAAGTCTGACCGTTATTTAAAAGTTAACATATTCCATATATTTATGCTGGCATTTTTTAATAAACTTCTTATGTATGTTCTTATTTCAAAGTCTGACCGTTATTTAAAAGTTAACATATAACATATATTTATGCTGGCATTTTTTAATAAACCACAGATAGAAAGAGTAAATATGTTTATGTGTGTTCCTGTAAGAAAGAAGTATCAGTTTGTTTTCTCTGTCACCCAAAAGCAAACCCAGAAAAGCATATTGTTTCTGTATAAAATAATCTCCAAAAGTTATAACATACCAGGGAAGTAGTATGCATCACACACTATGATATCACATTCTATATTCATAGTATGGCTTATGAACAATGAATATACATACATGTATAATGCATGTATGACTATTTTCTCTGATTGGTAAACGTGAGGATCTCTTGCCCTCCAACGTTAGTTTGTTCAATGATGTAACTTCTCTAATCTCAGTAGAAGGGAAATCAAAGTCAAGGCCATGGTTGGGAAATGACTACGGACATCACCTTCTGTGCAAGCCTTCACCAGTTTATGTAACATGGAACCAGATGAAAACAGCTTCTATTTTCCTAGTGGTCAGATGGAAAAGAATCAGTTCTTACGTAAAGAATGCTATTGTCAAGGAGTGTAAGAAGACAGCTTTAAGCAGCCAAGGAAGATATTTCGTGTACCTGTTCTTTCATTTCATTCTTTCTAGACATGTCCTGCTGATGTTTTTTGGGATGTTCTTCCTGTATTCCCTGCTGCTGCGTCCGGTCATGATATGGGTCAGCAGAAGACGGTCGCAGTCCCTATGGATGTACAAATAAGTCCCAGAGCAAAGGAATTTTCATTTAGAATCCTTTCCTTCAGTGCTCACTCAATTCACTCTCCCTGCTCCACTGATGAGTGCAGTACGACAAGTGTGTATTTTTGGAGGAAAAACTTACAGTAGAATTGTACATTGCTACAGTTCTGCATTAGAAAATAAAACCTCAAGATAAACATTGTGGAGCAGATCAACGAATTCACCAGAGCAGAACCATCCACCTGTCAGTGGTACAGGTTACTGTTAGAAAGGCATCAGATCATATTTTGGATTTACATTCAGTTTTGTTCACAGATTTTATTCTATGATTCAATATTTACTCACCAGCTGTTTTTCCACTTTAATCTTGTACTGTTGGGCTTCAAGACGCCTTTGAAGATACTCTGCAGTCCTGAGCGAAGAAAGTGATGTTCCTATACTACGTTTTATTTCACAGACTCTGCTAACTTCTGCACAAATAATTCTCTATCGGTTCTGTCACAGACAAACAGGGCTCTCTTTGCACTACATGAATATATATATATGGATAAAATATTTATAAATACAGAACAACAGTAAAATAGCAAAAAGAAAAAGTATCTGCTTCAGGCATTCCCCTTCTTATTACTTCAGTTACCTCAGCCTTCTGAAGAGTGCAGCAAAGTCCTCCTTCACCTTTTATTTGACCAACTGTATTTGGAAGTGTTAATGAAAATAAAGTTGTTTTCCCTGATCCTCAAAAGGAGTGAAAATTGTCAGAATGGAGGTTGTATATCCAACACCTTTTCTATTTCCTTTCTCCTCTGTGCCTAAGTCTATTGGCGTAACTTTGTATAGAATCATAGAACCATGGAATGGTTTGGGTTGGAAGGGACCTTAAAGCCCATCCAGTTCCACCCCCCCTGCCATGGGCAGGGACACCTTCCACTAGACCAGGTTGCTCAAAGCCTCATCCAGCCTGACCTTGAACACTTCCAGGGATGGGGCATCCACAGCTTCTCTGGGCAACCTGTTCCACTGCCTCACCACCCTCTCCAGGAAGAATTTCTTCCTGATATCTAATCTAAACTTCCCCACTTTCAATTTAAACCAATTTTAATTCAATTTTATGTATGTAGTTCTGCAGTTTCTAAACATTTACCTCTTTTTTTTTTTTAGTATAAAATAACCAGCAGTCATTTTTAAGCTCCCTGATTTCTATTTATTTCACTTCCTACCTTCAGAATCCCCTTGTGCCCCAGAAAGCCAAACTGAATTGGCTTTGTACTTAAATAAGGCACTGGAAACTCAGCTCAGACAAGATGTTCTAAACCTGATGATCCTTAACTGAAACACTCTGAACACTGTCGTCACTGAATGATTCAGTCAACCTTAAAGGAAGGATCCAAAAGTAGGCAGTATTAAAAAGTCCTTACCTCCCTTTCTCAAGGTTTTCAAAGCTCATCCACACCTAAAATATCCAGTCATGGAATGGACAGGCAATCTCTAAAGTAATGAGAAGGTCGTACTGCTACTTTGTTAGAGAAAGGCTTTGAAGTAAACAAACTACAGACTGCTGGAGAAAGGTTCTTTATATCTGAAACCAAAATATCAGCTCTGCAGGGAAAAAAACCCATTTTCATGGTTTGCCTCCCACTCTGTTCCTCCAAGTGGAGAACTATTTTTGGTCTTTATACTGTTCCGGTCCTAGTGGGAAGGAAAGACAGTATTTATCCTGAATACAGTCAGAAAGTCTAAAAAAAGCCTGTGTTTTACTTCTCACCCCATAAAATGCAGAGATTTGGGAAACATTTTGACAATGAAATGTCCAACATCGGAACAATACATTCAGAGGGAAGTTCTGGATAGATAGGAACAGCAGTTACGTTGTTCTGCAATAAACTTACGTTAAAAAGTTATCAAAGGCCAAGCAGAGAGGAATTACACCGAATGAGCCACGTCCAGTGTTACCTAATGAGGAAGGCGGATAACTCAAAGCACGCATGACAGTTCATGACTAATGAACAGGGTGAGAAAAGTTTACCAGTCGGGTTGTGGGGGGGGAGGTGCAACTTGTCCTTTTAGTTTGTAGTACTCCTCAACTCTTCGGCTGATAGGAGAAAGGTCGTAACGTACATTAGTCTTCCTCTGCAAGTTGTCAAGCTTGTCATAGTAATGACCATAATGGCCATGTGCTCCAATACTTTCTGATCTTTCTGCCGTCTTAAATCTGGAGCTGTGTGGCTGAAAACACAGTAAAGGATATTATTTACCTGTTCTCATCAGTACAAGTTTGAATTAACATCCTGTCCTCCTCCCCAGTCTGAGTCACATGGTAATAGAGGCTGTCTACAGTACAGTTAGTGTAAGTTTTCCAAATCCTTTCACACAGAACCCAGAAACTTGTTAACTTCTCAGGGTGTATGTAATCTTGCCATCGTCTTTTCCCCTGTTCCATCTACTCCTGCTATTAAGCAGCAGCCCATATTGTTGTGCAAGTCAATCAGCATGGAGCTTTGTACCCCTATAGTGTCGCTGCCCTAGAGCCACTTCATTGTTTTGAAGCCTAAGGCACTGAATTAATTCCAGGAGAATCTTATTTTGACATGTGAGAGCAAGGGGAATCTGGGATGTAGTTCTGGGCTGCACACACACTGACTGCTGCTTTCAAGGGAGCACTGTGCTACTTCATGTCACCGTCTCTTTGATTATGTGCCTGTGGGAGCTGCCTTTCATTTCTCAAAGTCCTTACCGGGATGAAACACCCCTGTATTTCTACTTGGTGACAAGACTGTCTTTTCCATTTCTCATAAGAACAATGGGGAGAAGGCGATCGTCTTAGCTGCTGCTGAGTGGTAAAAAAGAAGTGTGGTAAGACATTCACAAACTCTTCCATGGTGGGAGACTGAAAACCACTATATGGTGTATGAGAAAAATGATGGATTTTGCTTGTTTTCTTACATAAATGAAAAAGCATCTAAGTATCCCTTCCTTAGATGGTAAACAACTATTCCTCTCCATTTTCCTTCTTAGAGACACTGAAAATAAGATCATCTACCTACATGTAGATCATCTACCTACAAGTTTTCCCAGGCTTGCTATCGCTGAGAGGATTCACTCAGAGTCTGCTGTGGCAGCACTCGGGCTCCAGCCCTCGGCCTGCGATCGCTCTCGGGCTGCGGCTCTCGGGCTCTCTGGGTCTGACTCCCACTGCTCAGCACCTGTTGTGCATCGGTCAGTGGGTGGGGAGGAATTGTATCATACTGTATCATATGTTTTATTCTCTATTGTTTTAATTATTTCTTATTAGTAGTATTTGTATATATTAATTCAGATTTAATTATTAAATGGTTCTTATTTCAATTTTACGAGCTTCCTTATTTCTTTTTCCTCTGATTCTTCCCCTCCACTGGAGGAGGGGAGGGGGATTTGTGAGAGCGGCTTCGTGGTATTTTGCTAGCCAGAGTTAAACCACGACAGCATCTTTGCAGAAAAGGACCTGGTGGTCCTGATGAACAAGAAGCTGAACATGAGCCAACAATGTCTCTCTGTGCCAAAGAAGGCCAGTGTTATCCTGGGCTGCCATGAGTCAAAGCATTGCCAGCAGGCCAAGGGAGGTGATCCTTCCCTTCTTCTCAGCACTGGTGAGGCCACACCTGAAGCGCTGCGTCCAGTGCTGGGCTGTCCAGGACAAGGGAGACATGGGCATACTGGACAGAGTCCAACAAAGGGCCATTAAGATGATGAAAAAATTGGAGCATCTCTCTTTTGAGGAAATGCTGAGAGAGCTGAGACTGTTTGGCCTAGAGAAGGCCCGGGGAGGATCCCATCAATGTGTATAAATACCAGAAGTGAAGGTACAAAGAGGACGGAGCCCGGCTCTTTGCAGCCCAGTGACAGGACCAGAGGCAACGGGCACAAAGTGAAACACAGGAGGTTCCCTCTGAACATCAGGAAACAATTCTTTACTTTGAGGGTGACTGAGCACTGTAATAGGTTGCCCAGAGAGTTTGTGGAGTCTCCATCCTTGGAGATACTCAAAAGCCATCTGGACATGGTCCTGAGCAACCAGTTCTAGGTGGCCTTGCTTGAGCAGGGGGCTGGACAAGGCGACTTCCAGAGGTCTCTTCCAACCTCAACCATTCTGTGATTCTTCTGTGAATCCTGAAGCAACACGTGCAAAGTATGACACTGTGCAACTATCCCTGGAACCTGGTTGCTTCACCTGGGCGCTGAAAGAACGTGGGAACTTTCCCAGTGTTAACATTAGAGCATGTCTCATAGATAAAAATACTGTGAACAAAATTCTGTTTGATTACAGCAGTGCACAGTGAAAGGAAACTTAACCTTCCTAACAATCCATCTCTGGATTTGCATTGGATATGCACAAACGTGCATGCTGGAAAACAGTCCTATATTCCTGCAGAGGGCCAGTATTACCCATAGGTAGTATAAGTGATTGCTTGAGGGCTGCAATTATGGGAACACCACAATTCCCCACCATCAGTTAATCTACCATAACTGCAACACGCAATCACTGGTGGGTGCTCCCAAATTCTAAATGTGCTTTGCTCCGTGTTCACCAGCACCCAGTGCAGTACTACATGCTCTTGAAGATAAACATAAAGGTATGAAGTGATGCCAAGTAAGAGGCTGGAGACAGCATACAGCTGATATCCAGCCTGAGGAAAGAAGGAGGGGGTAAAAGAGTGAGGGACAAAAATGGTTGTGTCTGGGGCTTTCTGCTGTAAGGTTTGATCCCAGTTTGCTCTAATAGTGCCCGAGACAAGGTCAGTGGGTGCCAGTGGTTTTCCCCACGAATAGGCTCTCAGGTTTGAGGTCAGAGGATCAGTGTATTTGCTTCTATAGCAAAAATGCAAACACAGAGTTTATTCACCTTTGTGCAAACATAAAGGCAAAGCGTGCCTGACCCCTTTTGTTACAAAGGACTATAACGAAGTAGCCTGAATTCACTGTTTCCCACTTAGGCTTTCTAAAACACATCTTCTGAGGCTTCAGGAGTGCTTAATTGTCTCTATTGACTTAGCGTAGGCATTAAACTGAATTTAGTACATCTTACTGAGGCCTTTAAAAGGGGCTTCTCTAGAAGCAGGAATTTGCTTTCTGAAGATGATTAAATATTACAAGAATGTGGATGCACAGTACCTGAAAAATAGGCTGTTGCCCTCTTGAAGGAGGTTTCCATTCATTTCTCTGAAATAATTTCTGTTCATTGACAGGCACCAGCATTCCAGATTCTGGAGAAACCTGGTCTTGGACTCTCCTTTTTTGAAGTTTATGTGCTTTTTAACAATAAAAGATTAAAATGTTACCTTCTGTGTTCCCTACATGATTAATGATCATGTCATTGCAAACCACAGTAGGGTGCATACACCTAACACTGACAGGTTGGGCTAACAGATGTTATCCTTACGTCCTTTCATCATCATCACCATCATCCTCATCACCATCCTTCACACTTCCTAGGCATTCTGCCTTTCATTCTGAGAACGGCATGCTTTTGAAAACATGATTTGTCACACTCATGCTGATTTTGGCTAGGATAGAGGTCATTTTCTTCATAGTAGCTAATATGGGGCTATGTTTTGGATTTGTGCTGGAAACAGTGGTGATAATAATACAGGGATGTTTAAGGAACTGCTGAGCAGTGCTTACACAGTCAAGGTCTTTTCTGCTTCTCACACTGCCCTAACAGCGAGTGGGCTGGGGGTGCACAAGAAGCTGGGAGGGGGCACAGCCAGGACAACTGACTCCAACTGACCAAAGGGATATTCCATACCATATGACATCATGCTCAGCATATAAAAAAGGTGGAAGCTGGCTGGGGCTTCCAGTTGCTAGCTGGGGTTAAACCACATCACATAAAGTGAATCTTACTGATTTTGCAAGGGTGCACATGGATTAAAAGGGAGAACTCTATAAACTAGAATGCCGGTTGTTGCAGAAAATAGAAGGTCTGATTCTTAGGCTCACGTTTCGTTGGAGGCTAGGTGTCTACCTGCTTAGGCATTCCCTTTCCAAACCTGTCTCTCCATATAATCTCTAGACAATGTTGTAGTCCTTGTGAAGGTTGGAAAGAAGGACTGACAAGTGAAAAAGATCGGTTCCCCATGTAGGAGAATACAAGTGCACACCATTCCCGTTTGGTCCGTCAGTATTTTGCAAATATCTTAGCTGCAATAATGAGAAGTAGCATCTCTGCTAGGATTAAGTGGTTTCTAAGTGAGTTTTAAATCTTTTCTGAGTAATGACTGTGACAGTATCATGTCTCGGAGATGAAATATATGAAATTTATGAGAAAAAAATATTTTAATATATTTTTTAAAAAGCCTAAGTGACTTAGGTGTTCAGGTGCCTCTGTTCAAATTGCATGAGACCTGAAGGCAGATAAATCTCATGGAAAGTCATTTCCAAAATACCACGGGTTCCTATACTACTGAAGAACTTTTTTTTTTTAAAGAAAAAAAAGTCCGTAGTGTAGTTAAGTAACTACGTAAGTTCATTTTCACAAATCTGTTTAAACTACTTTAATAATTCCAAAGGTAAATTTGAAGAATAATTATTATATACTGAAGAATATAGAATTAGGAAAAGGTTATGCTGCCAGAAACATGCCAGATGTTCAGCAGTTCATACAGAGATACCATTTAGTCTCATTCATGTTTTCCTAGGCTGTGCACACACTACCTGATCTACCAATGAGCACCAAATACAAATAGAGTTCATTGTCTCTCACAATCTAATTTATAACATTTTGTAAAATACATTTTTATTATTCTGTAAAATACCATGGAGCTCATTTTACAAGGTTTTTGCATTTTTGCACATAGCTTGTCAAAATTAGGTAAGGATGTTCTTCATGTGATGGACCTAAACTGCATCTAGACCAAAGCCTCTCAGTTCTGTAAATTCTGTTCTTGAAAGAATTAAAATCAGTGTTTCAGTACTTTCCTATGACAGCTTTTCTAGCTGAACATGGCTAATGACCAGTTCATTATTAATGAGTTGTCTTTTCCTGAACAGGACAGCAACGCACTGTTGGGATGAATGTTTCTGCTGTTGTAGTTCCCTCCTATTTTTAACTTTGTGTGAAACTCATGTATTCAAATGGCCAATAAAGACTGCTGGAGAAACTTATAGCCATCATGTATATTGTAACTAACAAATATTAGTGTTAAACTAATATTAAACAATATTATTATTATTACCTTGTATCAGCTTGGCTCCAGACTGTGATGCTGAGGGCTTTTTTCTATGTATCACACTGAGACTGAATTCTTCCTGTGTAATCTATAAAAAAATAGGTATCTGATAGAACTGTTTATACCACTTTGAGACATACTTTTCTCTCAGCAAGCAGCAGTACATGCACTTACCTCAGGGGGCAAATACCTGAGAACAAGCTTCTGCAAGAAGGGCTTCCTTAGAATAGAATTGATAGATGGTCGATCTCTTGGAGATATCTTAAGCAACTGGGAAATTAATAGCCTCAGATCATATGAATAGTTGGGAGACACTGGGTGAAAACGTCCTCTGCAGATCTTCAGCACCAGCTGATGCAAACTGTTGCCTTCAAACTTAATCAATGAAAACAGTAAAAAGAGGACAGTGAGTACTGCTGGTTGGAAATGATGGACTAGACACCCCAACCTGAAAAAAAGTCCTTGCTCATAGCAGCCCTGTGCCATGAAATCTCTTCACAAATCCTTTCTTACTAACCATAGCTAGCTGTGGAAAATAATTATAACCACCCTCTGACTGTATTTTCTGGTTACATTCTTGTTCAGCGGCACAACTTAGGAGGCCAGACAGCTTTTATACCTGGAAGAGTTTTATTCATACTCTATTGTCATACAGTAATAAAGAAGCCATTTTTCCAGAATGAAGCATGATTGTTTTTTCCAAAAGCTGTTCAACACAGACCTGCATACATACTGTCTTCACAGTGTTCACTTTCAAAACCTCACTCCACACAACTTAGCCTCTGCGTTCTGTGTTCTCTCAGGAACCAAGCTACAATCCTGGTTTTTAACAACTGATGCCACTCAGATAAATCCACCCTCTCAGATCAGAAGATCATAGAGTCATACAATGGTTTGGGTTGGAAGGGACCTTAAAGACCATCCAGTTCCAACCCCCCTGCCATGGGCAGGGACACCTTCCACTAGACCAGGTTGCTCAAAGCCTCATCCAGCCTGGCCTTGAACACTTCTAGGGATGGGGCATCCACAGCTTCTCTGGGCAACCTATGCCGGTACCTCACCACCCTCTCCGGGAAGAATTTCTTCCTAATATCTAATCTAAACCTCCCCACTTCCAATTTAAACCCGTTACCCCTTGTCCTGTCACTACAGTCCCTTGGAAAAAGTTCCCCCCCCAGCTTCCTTGTAGCCCCTTCAGGTACTGGAAGGGGGTATAAAGGA
>NW_010250921.1:24086-32675 GCF_000690775.1 Eurypyga helias
CTCTGACCATCTTCGGGCCCTCCTCTGGACTCGCTCCAACCGGTCTATATCCTTCTGATGTCGAGGGCTCCACAGCCGGACACAGCACTCCAGGTGGGGTCTCATGAAAGCGGAGTAGAGGGGGAGAATTCCCTCCCTCGACCTGCTGGCCATGCTAGACAGGTCTCTTAACAGGTCAGCATCAATATAGTTTTTAGGCCCTTAGACAAAAATAATTGTGAAAGCAAGTTCTTTCTAAAATTACCATTTTCTTTACATGGCTATTTTGAAGGTGGTGTAACCAAAATTTGCCTTAACTTCACTTGCATTTTCTGTCTACATCAGCATCTAGTCCCTGCCTTCAAATTAACAAAAATGGTTAGCAATACAGAATAAACCTCCTAATATTCATGAGTAATATTCATGTTTTTTCACTTTATGAAATCTGAAATTTTCCTCAGCAGTATCCCCACGGTCTCAGCACAACTGAGACCTATCAGTGCTCTGCATTCTCCCACATCCCACCGCAGCAAAAGGTCAACTTCTGCTGGGCCCAAGAACATGATCCTTTTGCTGGTCTCAGGATTTGTTATTGCTGTGTTGCATTCTCCACATCATACTCACAGGCTGAGCGTTAGCTGAGGCTCAGATCAGTTGCCCAGGGAAGCTGTGGATGCCCATCCCTGGAAGTGTTCAAGGCCAGGCTGGATGAGGCTTTGAGCAACCTGGTCTAGTGGAAGGTGTCCCTGCCTATGGCAGGGGGATTGGAACCAGATGGTCTTTAAGGTCCCTTCCAACCCAAATCGTTCCAACATTCTATGATTCTGTGATCAGGCTGAGGAGAACACAGCTTCCTGAAGATGCTATCTTAATTATCTCCCAACAAGAATGTGTTTCCAAACAAAACAAAACCTTTAGGAAAGTGCTTCTGCGGACTCAAACTGCATTCTGGGGAAATATGGATTGTTTCTTTCAAATGGAAATGGGTAAAATTATATGCCTAAAGCCTAACCTTGAAGTTTGGCTTCAATTCTTCCATTGTTCATCTGCCTTTTGAAAAAGTTTAGTACTTGAGAGTAAATGTATGTTCGATATGTATACACACACACATATATGTGAGTTGTAGAAATACAACATATTACATTGTATGTTAGTATGCACAAAACAGAAACCATACAAAAAAATTAAAACACTAGCAGTCATTCTTTAATATCAATAAATAAGCTGAAAATAATTCTAGCAGCTGACTACGAATACTACTATTACTAGAGTTTTCCCAGGCTGTCCACTGTCTTTTTTAATAACATGGTAACAATCTGATTCTATGGTACTTACAGGATGCTTTAGTGCACACAGCTCATAAAGCACACAGCCAAGAGACCAAATATCTCTGTGAATAAAAAAAGTAATTACAGTTTCACGGAAAAACTATATTTTCATACGTGCAATCGGCATCTCTTCTCAGCTCTCAAATTTATTAAGATTATTGCATCACAGACCAATAATGGTCCAATTTTTAATTTTTCTTAAGATGCACTGAAAAGAACAACTAAAAATTTCTTTTTAGTTGTGGTATCAGTGTTTTTATGATACCTAACTAGGTACCACTAGGTTTCATTATCATCAGAAAAGGCCCACGACATAAGGAGTGTCTGCCTAATATTCCTAGCATGATGAAGGCCAAACTATCCCTGGCTGACTTGATAGTTAAGGAGACAATAAGGGAGTAAACTTGTGTGAATAGGACCCTAAACATGCAGCTCCTGACTTTTCAGTGCTTTTCATCTGGTATTTTGTGCTAAGCCTGAGTGAGCCTTTACAATTCTCAGACCTATTTGTCTTTCTTGTAGGTGGCTACTGCAGTCGTTCAGAAGTGCCAACCTAGTAGCTTTCATTTTAGTGTATTTTTATAAATCACAGATTCACAAACTTGGAACTGAAAAGATTCATGCTTGCACTGGTTATTACATGTTAGAAACACAGAGAGAAATTTAGTATTTGATGGAGAACGAGATAAAGCAAAGGGAAAAAAAAATCAATTTTACGTTTCATGCCACTATTAACAAGGAGTATTAAAAGAGAATTAAACTGAAAGTACACGTAATTTTATAAAAACAAAAAATATAATTATCTTAAGCCTGTAGATGAATCACAACAAATTAATGATTGCTATGCTCTGAGTCAAAATACAACTGACTGTGTTGTTTAGTGTAACATACTTGTTATTGATTGAGGCATCTAATTGTTGTACATAGTAATACATAACTTCACACAGGGTGACACATGAAATTCCTGATGCCCTGCAGAAATACGGATTTGCACCACAATATTAATAAAGTTATGGAATCATAGAAGGGTTTGGGTTGGAAGGGACCTTAAGGATCATCTAGTTCCAGCCCCCCTGCCATGGGGGTTTGCGAGTGCCTGCATGCCCTCATGCACAAGCATATTAAGGAAAGACAGAGACTTACGTTTTATTGTTATACGGTCGATTTTCACAGATCTCAGGTGACAGGTAATAAGGGGTCCCTACACAGGTACGGGCAAACTCCATAGTGCTAATGAAACACAATGAACAAAAAGGCTTACACACTGAAAAACTTTACAAGCGACTGAACTAGAGGCTTCTCTGACCCAGGTGAAAAGCCCATGGGGGATATTATTTCTGCTCTCCAAACAGTTAAAAAATGGAACACCTCAGGAAAAAACTAACGCATTTACCAGTTCTGTGTCAAAATGACTCACTATTTTAATACAGGGGGAGTGTTTGCACTTCAGCAGAAAGAACAAGAATTCTCTTTTACCCACTTTTCACCAGCATGGCAATCAACATTTTCAAGGAATGTTCAGCATTAACACAAAATTCTGAAAGCTGTCAAAGACACTGCATAACATGAGAAGTCTCCAACATACTCACTGGAGTAAGAGTATGGGAGGTGGTAGTCAGCCATGCAAGCCAGAAACAGGGGAAGGAGGAAGTGCTGCCCAGAAACTAAAGGTGAAGTAAGTGAATTCCAGTTCCATCTTTGGTGGTGAGTTGTAGAAAAGCGTAGTCAAATAGCACCAGTTGGATTCTTTTCACTTGCTTTTAGACATACATTCTGTGGATATCATCAAGTCACTGGGAAGCCCGTGGAGAGAAACAGGTATTCACAGAATGTGATTCCTTTCACTCTATGCTAGATGACAATGAAAGATGTAAGTTACAGTCTTTATCGAGTATATGAACACTGAGTGCCAGAGGTGCCGCAGGCACTTAACTGCAAGGAAAGTATTTGACATGGTTTTGCATTCTGAAGTGGAGAATGGAGATGAAAATGCCTTTGCATACCCCAGGGGAGGAGGAAAGGAGAGCCTGAGAGACTTAATTCACCTGTTATATGAGGAAAAGTACTATCAAGCTTCAATTATTTTGTTGTTTAAGCCTATTACATACTCTTTAAAATGTCTGTACTTGGACACTCAAATTCTGAGGTTTACTTTTTATCTGCTGAGTAGGACAAATCCTTAAAACACTTCTCCCCAGAGCGCTTCTGAAGGTAGGCACTTTCTGCATAAGGTGTTTACACACGGAGAGTAGAGGCACTGACAGTAGGTCTATGCTTCACGAAGGAACACACCGCAAAAGCACGAGAGCTGGCAGGGACTGCAGCTACAACAGCAGCACAGCATATGCCTGGAGATGAGCAGGCTTGGATCACGATACTATCCAAACTCACTAATCCAATATACTCCAACTCTAAGCAAGACTTCCTAGCTCTGATGCACCACTGAACTGGCAAGGTTATGCAGGCCTCAACCCAAAGCCAGTCTGATGGGGCCCTGACAGAAATTACATGGGCGGTATGTCCATGTGAAAACGCGTAACGGTAACTGATACGTGTACGCAGTTAAGTACACCTGGAGAGAATGCGCAAACTGCCTATGTTGGTGGAAGTCAGCTGTTCTCGTTACTGTTGCTGAGTAGACAGAAATGTGGTTAAACTTACACCGACCTGATTTAGGGATAAGAAAATTTTTAACAAGTGAGTTGCGGCAGGTGTAGTACAAAACAACCGAGAAGGACTAATTCTAGAGGGACACTCTGCAAAATCATCACCTTTCCGCACAATGCCTAATTAAATTGTGGAACTTCTTTGCCACAATATCCTGCCACAGTCAGAGGCAATCAAGTGGCTCAAAAAGAGATCAGATTCAAGCACTGTCCTGTTGTTAGCATTCCTACACACACACACACACCCCGGCATGTTTCAGCCACACCAAAAAGCACTCTTCCAGACAACACCTGGCCACCAGCAGGAGAGACCAACCTTGTCCCCAGAGTTAGCAAAGATAAGGCCACCATCTTTGGGAGAACAGAGTTTAGCCATATGGATGGAAGCCATGTCATGCCATTTACCCTCAGCCACAGAGAGTGGGTTCTGTCCCTTTTAAAAAAAATTAATATATACACAGTCTTGGAGGACAAAGAAAATCTGTACAAACTCCTAAGTTTTTAATGCTCTTCACTTTCTTTTTTATGAGGTACCAGAACTGATTATCAACAGCTGCAAGACCTGCGCTTCCAGAATCTCTTTACGTCAGTTCCACAGAGAAAGACTGAGGCTTCCCCACCCTATATCCTATAGACAACAGAAGTCCTGTTAGGAGGCTAGATACATCTGTGGTTTCATGCAAGATGGCATGTTCTAGGAGAATGGAAAAAAATGCAGTGTCAGACCCTTTGTATCCCAGACCTCTTGAACAAGCCAAATCCACAAACGATTTGCACATTCCAGTGGCATTCTGAACATTCAGAAACAGTCCTGTTTGGTGTAGAACACAGGCTAACTAAAACAGGCGCTTACCTGTTCAACTGTCTTGCTATGCCGAAGTCCCCAAGCTTTGCTACCTTTCCATTATTGCTAAGAAAAATGTTCTGCAAATAAAAACAGAACTGGGATACACAAATGAAACATGGCAGAGCTTCCTCAGCATATTTTTTATAAGACAAAATCACCCCCTCTCCAGTAATAGTTTTACTACCTGTGCTTTTACATCTCTGTGCAAAATCTTCTTGTCGTGAATGTGCTTTAAGCCCAAGGAGATCTGCACAAACCAATTCAGAACCTGCAGTGAAAGTTAGAGGGAACAGATACCTATGAACTTGTGTGACTCTAATGTCCAATGGGTCATCTTACTGAAATATGTAAAATAAAGACAACAACAAAATCCAGTATATGTAGAGCATATGCAGTATAAAATAGTAAGAAATAATATTTTTAAAATCCATGTCATAGAGTTTTCCTTCCTTTTTAAGTGCTATCACAAAACTAAATGGAAATAGATACCTGCTACACTTTCCTTATCCCCATGAAGTCTACACAGTCTGTGACAGGACAAGTACTTAAACAAGAACTGAAGAATCACGTCACAGGACAGTAAGAATACTAGACCTTTATTTAGAAATGAGTGGGTTTGAATAGCAACTAAGACAGATTTAGGAAGTGTCTGCTTAATCCTTACTGGTAGAATTCACATGGCCCACTTATAGTATTTGTAGTCCTACGGAATGTCGTCCAGAAAAAAAAAAACAGAAACAAAGGATGAAGAACTCAAATGTGGTGAAAGAACGGAGCTATGAAGAAACCTGCATAAATTAGTAAGCACACAGGTTTATCCTTTATCCTTGACCCAGCACAACTCGTAAACATATTTTTAACTTCAAATATACAGGTTTTATTGAGTAAGGGCCTTTGGACTTAATTCAGAAACAAAAGCATAACGTGTTTATATGCTTCTCTAGATGGGAAAATAGATGGTCATGAAAGACTTTGATTCAAGTAATAATCTTCTATTGAGTAATGCTTCATATTAAGCAGGCAATTTCCTGAATAGAGCTGATGCCACAAATGAGACTTTTAGGCATACATTTGAAAATAAAAAGATGTTTCAAAAACGTTATGTTGGGCATTTACTTTCCTTTTGTAACTGGCAGATGTATCTTTAGTTTCTGTAATCCACTCTTCTAGCTCTAATTCTTTTGCCTTTCTTTGGATATATATTATTCTGTTTCGTTGTCAAGGGGTTTGTGTGGGTTCATTTTTGCCCGTTTTATGCTTTAGAGTATATTGCCACTAACAGGTTGGATACTACCTAGTTTCTAGGTAAATTTTCATTGTACCTGCAAAAGTGAAAGACTATGCATGATTAAATAACCTCAGAGTTCAGTACACTGAGTCCAATATATAAGAGAAAATTTCCCTCAGAAAGCTAAGAAATAGTGAAAAAATAAGAGAGTAAGTAAGGAATAGTGGGAAGTTCTGCTTCTGTGAATTGCAATACCTATCATACTAACCCATTTACAACTTAAAATATATGTGAACATACGCCAAAAGCACTGAGAATTCTAGGCATATTCCCCTGTGCTGGTTTAACAATATAAATAGCATCAGAGAAGCTTTGACTCAAATGAAACAAATGAGTTTTACCACTGACTTCAGTATAAAGCAGGATACACCATGATGCAAGTAGCATGAACGAATGAAGAACTCATCTATAATACATCCCCCCAAAATTCTAAAGCACCATTTAAAAGAAGGTCTTCATGGCTTAGAAGGTATACCCGTAATACAAAGAAAAATGGCATCTGCAATGGAAGGAGCAAGAGGCGGGCAGGGCGATAAAAATGGCATGAAAACACTGCTAATGAATTGATCTTAAACCAGGGTAAAAAGCAAACTCTAAACTTCCATTACAATTACCAAAGTTTCTTTAAAATGTCCAATTACTGTAACAGGTCAGCAAAGAAAGAGTAGCTGGTACTGGATAATTCAAACCACGTGTTTTACATAGTATGTCATCTCCTCTAAAGAGAACTTCTTCACCTGGTCCTCGTCAAACAGCACTCCATGCTGCATATTTATGCGCCTCATCAAATCTCCACCATCACAGTATTCCATCACAATATACAGCTTGTTCTTTTCTGAAAGGAAAAGAATCATTTTTCCTTTATTCCTTTGCTACTTATGAATACAGCAATGTATTATTTTTATTTTATATGATCCTTCTTTTAAAAGGGAGTAGTTAATCCTCTATCTACTCCTCCATTTCAAAGAGTAACTTAGAAAAAATGGATACTCCCAGTGAAACCTGATGCAAAACTAAGACATGAAAGTACATTTAAATGGAGATTCAACAGAATATTAAATATATGAGAAAACCCCCAGGAGACCACACTGATAGAAAAAAAGACAGTGCTTACTTGTCTTACCATTGCTTGTTCTTACAAGCAGTGCTTAGCAGAATACTTCCTAGTGGGATTGTTCCCCAGTAGTAACTAGGTACACAGCTAGGGTTACAGAAAAGGTTAAAAGTAGACAGTGTCAAACAGTACAAATAAACAGCATGGGTTACTCAATACGGAAACTCACCCTAGTCTTACCTCTCTGGGGTCCAGAAGACTACCAGATTTACATGTCCCTTAAAACATTCATAGTCCTGATCACAGAAAACAATTTGAACACAAGCTGTAACTGTAGCATTCCTTATAGAAGGCATTCCTTCTCCTTCTTTTGGTCCTGAAGAAGCCTGTATCCTTGAGTGATACCTCAAAATATGGCTCAAGACAAAAGGCCAACAGGACCTATTTCCTGCTATACTCAAAAGCGCCTTTTTTCTACTGAAACTCCTGGAAAAGCTTCCTAAAACTCTGGACTCCTACGGAAGGTCAAGACTAAAGTTCAACTTAAGCCATGCAGACACCCCAGGACCTAGCATTCACGCCACAATACTTTAGGCCCCAGTCACACACATGAAGAGGGCAAGTGATGACTGAGTTTGATAACTTGTGTTCATTTTTAGGGGTTGGGTCCTGTCCCCACTGGTAAGTAAGGTTGGGCGATATTAACAAGCTAGGTTTTGTTGCCTTCTGCCCCTATGATCATAAATAAAAAAAAAATGTTAAAAGTAAACCTTGCAAAGAAGCATAGAAGGTTACGATATTTGCATGCTTCATCTGGGCCAGAAGAATGACTTCTTTCTGAGAGGCTTCTTTTTCTTTCTCAGGCATCTACAATGAATTAAGAAACTCCATGCTAGCAATGATGTATTTCACTCTTTTCAAAAACACTTACATCGTTATCAAACCATTTCTGCAAATATAAAAAGGCTGTGTACCAAGGTGATGCAGAAATACTGTAAAATATGATGTATATATAATATAAATACCAATTCGCAGTGTATGCTTGGAAACGCTGAAACATCTCCAAAGACAAACCAAATTATGACAGTTAACAAACAAGCAAATGTGTAAACTTTTTACACAGATGCTATTGCTAACCTAGTGAATAGAGTTAAATTCTAAAGTTAAAACTCCCTTAAGTATTTGAAGAAAAAGGGTCTTGATAATTCTGTATTCCTAACATGGGTGATGTCAGAAGAATAAAAGGAAAAAAAATCCTTTGTTTTACTGGGGTTATGAGTTCTTGCAACATTTTGGGCAAACTCTTTGCCCTGTTGCACTAAATGGAAAACTTATAGAATCACAGCATGGTTTGGGTTGGAAGGGGCCTTAAAGATCATCCAGTTCCAACCCCCCTGCCATGGGCAGAGACACCTTCCACTAGACCC
>NW_010250921.1:32918-35010 GCF_000690775.1 Eurypyga helias
CCTCCTCTCCTCCAGGCGGACCAAGCCCAACTCTCTCAGCCTGTCCCCATAGCAGAGGGGCTCCAGCCCTCTAAGCGTCTTTGTGGTGTCCTCTGGACTCGCTCCAACTGGTCTATATCCTTCTGATGTTGAGGGCTCCAACTTCTATTTATTTCCTTGTGATCACACTTTCATCAAAATTACTTCTTAAAAAAAACATGTCTCTGAGTATCCATCCATCAGAATGTCCTCCTGTATTTATAACAAGCTTCTTACCCTCATTCTAAAGAAATAATTTTGAAATGTAATCCTCAAAGATCCAAAAATCACAAATTGCATTAAATGCACTCATATGACTTCAAAGTGATACTTTCCTGTATTCAGCTCCTGATTTTTGAATGAGCGGGATCGACAATAATATTCTATTAACTTCTATTTCTCTATTTTGCACATATCAAAATCTAAGATGAGAAATGCATGGGGTTTTATCGGTCACGAGCATAGAAACAAACTATGTTTTATTTAGCTGTCATTACTAGCATATCAATTTTTCTGGGTTTGAATCTGGAAGTTATACAGCTTTTTCTAGATCTGATGCATAAAAATTCATTCTTCTATTACAATTCTGTAATATTTCAGAAATTCACTAGTGCAGCCCAGAATAGCAAAATACCTGTCAAAAGCATATAGGCTCATTGAAATTGGCTGTTGAAAGTCCTGTATTGAAATCACAGGGAGTTTAATTGCCTGCCTTTGCAGAACTAGACATAGGAGTGGTACTACTCTGATACCTGAGCTACTGACCCTAACCTGCCTCTGCAGTCAACAGAGAGTGCGCTTTCATGGCCCGATTCAGCTCATTCTTAAACAGAATTCTAAAATACATGCGATCAGCAGCATCCTAAAAATACCTATTTATCTTGTCCTCCTAGAAAGGGAGTCTGGCCAAGCAGCTCAGATGCTGACAGCCACAGAATGGACATCTAAAATTAGATGAGACGAATCAAACTGTCATAACGATAAATGAGAAGGGGAAAGACTCCACTGTGAATTACTCACGTCTGATAATACGGACGTGGGGGGGAAAAGAATTTAAAGGTTCAGGGAAACATATCACAAAATTGTGATTTATTATTTCAGTGGCAATAGTTTCACTGTAGTTGAATCAACTATTAGAAAATTTCATTTAGGTAGTGTCACGGTCTGTAGGTAGAGAGAATTTTTGAAAAGAATAAAAATGCAGTGAAAATAAACACTGTTAATATCAAAATACACAGTTCATCTAAGCCTGTAAAATCACTAAACTAGTAAAGAATAGTCTTTGAAAGTTTAACTCCATATAATCAAGATGGAACTACAAGGGAGGTAAAACATGACCCAAGTTCATACCCCAGCTAAACGCAATTAGCACCACGGGGTAAATAATTATCGTTATCATCCAGGCTTTGTTGTTTTACCTTAGTTAAATTGATCTCTTTGATAACACACTGCTCATTATCCACTTTTCTTTTTGCCAAGAATATTTTGCCAAAAGATCCTTCTCCGATTTTTTTAATGATTTCATATTTATCCATGATGGCTTTGTCTTAAAGCAGTGTCTAAAATAAAAAAAAGGCCCCACATTAGTATTGCACTTATTAGTATTGCTGTAACATCTGAGTTTATACTACTGAAATAGACACTACCTTTTAAGACTTTCATTTTTATCACGTTCTTATTAATGCTGATGATTCTTCCTCAAAATGTCATCTCCTGGAAGTTGGCAAATTATTGTAGATCTTAACTTTCAATAAGCAGCAAGTTTATGAGGGCCCAGAAGTAAACTTAACACAGCTAAATCTGAGCAAAGGCTGTAAAACTTTTATTAGATGGCCGGGTTTTCGCCAGGGAGGTTTGCTAAAATACTAGACTTTCCCTGTCAGGAAGGCCTGGAACAGGCTACCTTGGGAGCCCGCGCGGGCTCCGTGACCGCCAGGTTCCGTGGACCACTGTGAGGGCACTGGGAGGGTGGCCTTCAGGCAGTTATAATGTAGGTGTTTGGGGTAGAGTGTCCGTAACCACCGGGGAGGCTGGGCGCGAGGCGGTGCCCCGGCCGGCGGTGCGCTGCCCACCA
>NW_010250922.1:0-15599 GCF_000690775.1 Eurypyga helias
ATTTATTTAAATAAATATATATTTTAAAATATTTTTATAGAGAGATATATAAGTGCATGCTAGCACTTCTGCGTTTGCTATAACGTGATCATACTTTTGACTCCTGGCTCTGCAAAGTTTCTATGTATTTCTTTGTTCCCCATCTGACATTTTTGCAACAGATTACTCATAATAAGATACAGATATATGTACCTTGTTCTTACAGAATTTCATTCGTTTTTCAGATCATATTTTCATTCTGGAAATATCCTTTTGAATTCTCTTCCTGCTAATCCTGCTGAGCAATGTGCCTGCAGGCCCTTCATGCCTGGTGCCACCTGCAAGTTTAACTAGCAGACACATTTTCACATAAACTGTGTCGTTTACTGAAGAGATACAAGCCTCATCCCCTCCAGAACCCACTCACACATCACAGCCCCACAGCCCCATTATAACAGGTGCTGTCCAAGTACCGCACTAAAAGATGACCCTGCACCAGTAGAGCTTACTAAGCCAACAGCCTTGCTTTAACACTGCTTAAATCTCCAGCTAACCGTCACCCCAACTGCAGCACTCTGATCCCACAAAGTACTCCTTTGCCATGAACCCCCAAAGCACTGCTGACTCTCCAGAGATCTGGCAAACCATAGCAGAGGTGGAACTGATGGTATTTGCCCAGAAGTTGTGCTGCCAAAGTCCATTAGAACTTTAGTATCTACAGATCTGTAAGTGGCCTTCCTCATTACATCCTTCCCAAGTCTACAAAATTCAGTTGCTGAAAATGCCAATCTACACAGACATCCCTTTGGCCACAAGCAGTCCAAGGACATCATTTCACTTGCGTCACCGGAAGACGCAATTTCTCTAGATTTAAGTACAACAAGGTCTTGAGCTTCATCTATGCCTCTGACATCAAGGCACACTAATCACCTCCTTACAGAAAATATGCAGACATGATTTATGCGTTTGGTAAAATTTTATCAATTTACAGCAATCAAATTAATTAGATAAATTAATTCCTGTTAATTTATTTACATTGCCTAGGAATATTTCTTGCATGGATGGCTCCATTAACTGCAATGTTATGTTTCAGAGAAACACCAAAGTAGAGTTGTTCAGCTGTAGATCATATTTAGGCTGTGACCTCAAGCCATATCAGCTTTGTCCAACTCTGAAAACTTGGAAGCTGTTATCTCAGAGGTGATTCACTCACTCTGAATTTCAGTCAGCTCAGGAGGTGAGTTCACCCCATGAAAAGCCAGCCTTAAAGCACACAAGAACTCCAAAGAGGCCCCTTGTCTGACCCAACCAGGGACAAGAAAAGCACAAACATAGCCAAGTCTGGCACATCAGTTAACCCTTTAAGTCCTACTGGAGCCTCCAATGTGGCTCCCCACTAGTATTTTTGTGCAGAAATTATTCCGCATTTTGTCTGCTAACAACTTAATAAACTTAAGCAATTGCAAGTTAGTTTGCTAGTTTTTGTTCTTCAAGAAGGCTTATGGAATGCCATCTCCTATTGAGGGGAAAAAGTCGTTATGTCATTGTGTTGGTCTCAGCTTTATAAAAGTTCTCCCCTCTCCTCTTCTTCCCTCATTCCCTCTCCCTCACACACTTATTTTCCTCGAGTGCTTCATGGAGGCTTTTGTAAGTAACTGGACATATTAATTCTAACAAGCACTTTGGCCAGTCAGATTCATTTCTGTATAACCCCTTGCAGTGCTATTCAATAAAATGCGAATAATTACCATAGCAACTGCAGCATGTGGTACATACAGTGCCCCTGAGAAACAAAGCATTTTTTCTTTCTTTCTTTCTTCTTTCTTTTCTTACCCTTAAAAAAAGAGCGACATGCACTAGTTTTTAATACCAAATGATGTCTTACAGTGTTTATTAGAGGGGAATAAAGGTTTTTAAATGAAGAGCCATCTCTCGCTCTGCTTAGAAGCCCAGATAATCAATTCTTCGTACATCATCATCCTTCAGTCTCTCGTTTCACATTATCAATGTATACATTTTTGCAAAATGCAAACAATAGGTACTTAGACAACAAAGTACCCTGATTATGTCTTACTGTGCTCTTACTGGCTGGACGCTCCAATAGACAGCACAAAGCAAAGGGTGTTGACTCATGGAAGGACTGGATTAAATCTGAAGAGTAGCAGCCCCTCATGGCTGCCTTGCATAGGTGCTGGAGGCTTCCTCCCCTTGACAGGGACAGCTGAGCTGTAGAAATGATGCTGCACCTAAAGAGCTGCAGTGTACACCTCATGTCCTGAACACACTGGTAACATCTCGTTATTAACACCAAGCTGAAAAAGAGCATTGCAGGAGTTGTTTCACATGCAGTTCCTCAGACAGAAGCACCACCCAGGAGTGAGGCTGAGGTCCATTTGGAACCAGTCACTGGCAGTCTTGTGTTTGTGAGTCAAGGTCGTAAAACATTTTGCCGAGGTGAAGGTGTGGTAGGTTTTGAGCCTGACTGGTAGTCTCTAAAGGTAGCATCTTGTTGACCATACAATCACGTGCTCATACGTGCATGACATGGATACTGAATTTTCTGAGTGTGGAATAACAGTGCATTCTTAGGGATCAGTTTCTCAAGCCCACATCTCCGAAAGTCAAATTACAACACAGCCACAGGTTCCACAAAAGAGCTCTGAAGTAGCAGAATTTTTTAGCACCCAGTTAGAAACTGAAACTGAGGAGGGACAAGCAGATGGAGAAGGGACAGTGCATTTGTTGGCTTTCCCTGCAACTTACGTATCCCTAGTAGAGCTTTACTCAGCCTGCAAGTGATGTGATCCTGTTGAATTCAGAGAGGCTGAGCAAATACTACCCTGTCTTAGCAAGCACAGACCAGCTCATAACCTTCATACCATCATCCTGCAGCAGGACATCTTGCCCAAAACAAAACTTGTCAAGCCCTTAATTGAACTCTCAAGTTCAAAGGCACAGCAGGCTGTAAGGCTTACTGTCTAAAACCAGCACATCCCAGGGGACTCCTAAGGAAAAAGAACCATCCCTTCAAAGCCTCAGAACTTCTATACCAACCTTTGTTTCCAGATAAACCTTTCCCTTGGTGTGTCTTTTTGTCATCCTCACCACAGGACCAATAACAAGAAAATGGTTTCCTGAATGCGCAGGCACTTTCTAGACTCAGGCTTAGGAGATGAACAGATGTGACACCCATGCCTCCCTGCCCACCTTCCCCTGCTGACACATCCCCCCCTGAGCTGCAGAGCCTGGTTTTGCAGGGGGATGACGTGGGGTGGCAGTGCTGCAAACAAAACCCTTTTCCTGGGTGCCCTTCCTATTTGAAAGAATGACTCCTACGTAAAGGATCACCCCTTCTTAGCTCCCATACCCCTGTAACAGTCCCAGATGGTTGGATTCTTGTTTTTCCTAAGATTCCTTCTGACAACATTAGCTATAGGTATCTGTAAATCTGGCATGAAAGAGAGGATTAGTTATACCTAGCTGTACCCATTTTTGTATGCACTGCACACAGAAATGGCCACCTGAGGTACATAAATGTGGACCTGTTTTTGTCTGTTTCAAGCTTTGTTTTAGTGATCTATTCAAACTTGGTTAAATCTCTAGCAGGCAACCAGCAGTGTGCATTCACTCCACAGTCTTTAACCACCAAACCCAGCTGAAGAAAGTACAGCCCTAGAAGTGCTGATCACCAAATGCAATTGGGAACCAAAATAGATGTTACTTTTCAAAATGGAATTATTGGTTACCATTTCATCCTTGATGGAATAAGGCTGCCAACGTGATAAACGTGAGCTCACAGTTTAACTAATAATGCCTTCAATAAATACAAAAGAACCCTTTAGTCTTTTGGGGAATATACTATTTCACGAAAACAAATCTTGGACCGGGATAATATGACTTGTCTGAATAAAGCTTCCTGCCATAATCACCCTTCTCTTCATTTAGATGTATCTATTTCGAGGTGTTCTGCTACCCCCCCAGCAGCAATTTATCAGACAAAGAGCCACTAGAGAGCGCCTCTTCCACAGCGATGGGACAAACACCGTAAACCTGCTTATGTGAGACTATTTTGCTGAGAAGTGGAGAATTCGGTGACATGGGGAATTATTATGCACATTCATTTCCTTGTAATTTAACTCTCACTAACAAAAGCATAATGTATAGTCTGGTTTACTGGGCTGATTTACAACACTTTAAGTGAAAAGACGATTTCCTTCTCTACGTTACATGCTGACATCAGCAGATACGAAGTGTGTGTCTCGTAGCATGACATCGCTGTAGACAGAGCAATGCAGAAAAAAGCCCTAAGAGGTTGTGGTTCAGTGAACAGGAGCTTGGGGGCAGAGAAGCAGGCTCAGAACCGCAAGACAGTGCCTCGCACTCTTGCTCCCCACAAGAAAAGGCACCAGCAACACCTTGCCAAGGCAAACTGACAAGGAAATGGGGTTCCCACCCTTTGCTGAAGCTGTGTGGTTTGGCACCTTCTCACAGAGGCTGATGTCCTCTGATCAGTGAGTGTGAGCTTGCCTTATCTTGTGCCAAAACACTGCCCTTAGAGACTGCTTTCATTTTGAAACTCAGTCTCATTTTGTTGTCTGGGCATGGGATGGAGGAAGTAAATCATAGTCCAATAGGGTTGTTCATTTTATGGGACCATGTTAGAGCACCATGCCTATATCAGGTGTACCCATGAATTCCTTTTGCTCCTTCATCACATGTAAGAAAATTGGATAGGAAGACCTCAGTGTGCTGTTACCTAGACATAAAACACCAACTGGCACTCTTCCCTTCCCACCGTAATCTGAAAGGCTAGAGAGAACCTATCATTATAATACATCTTCATACAGCCTCAGATTTTGCTCTGGACTCCTTAACCCAAACCTCTACAGGAATCTCATGGGTTTACTGGTTTTAAAAACAAACAAACCAACCAAAAACCCAAACCAAAAAACCCAAACCCCTTACTTTCACGGATAGGAAATACCATACTTTCAGCCTTGATTAGAAGCGCTCCATTTCTGCCTAAAAGGTGAAAAGTAGAGAGGCACACACAAGGTGCTAAGGGAACATGAAATCTCACAAGATGAATTTCCTCTCCTGTCTTCCATGCATCTTGTGGTTCAGAGCTGGTCAGAAAAAATATGACAGGGAGACAAGGAGTGGTATTTTTCAGAGTATTTCAGAGCTGAGCAGGAGGCATTGCCCTGTGATCTCTTCAAACTTATACACACCTGCAAAAACCCAGCATGTTGTAACACAGAGAAGTGGCAGGGACACGAGAGCCTGCTCTGTCTTTTTAGAATGTCTATGGGACCTAGGGGAGTAACACAGTCTCCTTTATTTTCTGCTGAGAATGTAGGGGAGAGCAAAGGACAGATAGAACAATTGATGATCAAGGAGGAGACAGAAAGAAATAGAATATCATTGCATCTAACCTGAGACAGAGCCCTGCAATGTCTGGAGAGGTATCAAGTGTCTTGTTTCTGAGACATGACACATGAGAACTACAGTCATGACAGAGAAGCACCACTTTTCTCTGTGACAGCCACAGAGCCTTCTGAGGAACAAACTGACACTGTTCCCAGGTGGGCGGTGTGAAAGACATCTCTAGAATGAAGAGTTCCCAGTCTGTAGGCTTGGTATTAGAAGGGCCCCTAAGAAGGAAAATCCGTATGTCTGTCCCTGACATAAAAAATTAACAGGTTGGAGAAAACAAAAAGAAGCAAGAAGTAAATAGAACAGGATCCTCCACTGAAGAGCTCTTCAATGTGTAAACAGTAGTAGCTGTGATAGTGCTATCATCTGTGTAATGTGGACCACAGGAGGTCATGGTACCTGCTAGACAAGCTTGGGCTGTGTGGGTGCATGTGGGATAACTTTGAGGCTCTCAAGACAGTCTGTAGTGGAGGGAGTTTGCAACAACAGTATTATAGGCTGAATAACCCCCACAAGAAGATGTGATTCTGTGATACGCGTGCAGAAGTCTTCCAGCCCAGTGACTCACTTCAGATAGCAAAGCAAATATGTAGACATAACCTAAAAAAAGGTAAGTGAGTTTCCCTGCTTCTGTTTTGTCAGGTACGTTGATAATTCAACAGCAGTGGATCAGACAACAAGAAAAGAGGAGCAGTTGGTTAGTCTGAAAACACAGGGAGTCCCGCTGCACTGAGTCCCTGTAGCTGACTTGTACTGCCGCTACCTCAGTCTGTAGGCAAATCTGTAGGAACAATATGCTATAGCAAATGTCTGGATTTCAAGCAAGTTGTTCACCTTAACATGAATTACCAGGGCCATTACAAAGCGTCTGGCATGTCTGGTTCATGTTTTGGTCAGCTCATTGGGACCTACCATAGCGTCTTCTCAGCCGACAGGAACAGCGACATACCACAGAGCTCTGTGACTGGAAGCTCAGTCACATCCACTGCCTCTTTGCTGGAGAGAAGTGCAAATCTGGTATAAGCAAGTGCAAATTTCACTGAAACCAACACTGTTCTCTTGACACTCAGCATCTCCGGCAACCTCACTTATGCTCTATTGAAGTTCTTATTCCCACAGTTTTTGTGGGACTGGCTGTTAGTCTACAACAATCATGGGAAAGATTCCAGCTTGAATACCTGCCTGGTAGCTACTGAAGAAACAGGGACCATGCCAGCTTAGCTTAAAAGGTCGCAAGCACTGGTGAGCAGCTAAGATGGTTACCATGAGCAGAAAAGTATAGTTTATTGCAATAAACTGTCCAGTTTATCCAGGTGACTCTTACCAATAAATTCTCAGGTACATTTGTGTTCACACTGAAATAAGAAACAAAACCAAACCTTATACAACTCCCCTGGGAGCTACTTACGACACTTCATGAAAGTTACAAACTCCCTGAGCACTGATGGTAAAGTATACCCTTACTAAATAGACCTGCAATTCCTCTGAGTTACGATCATGAGAAAAAAACCACAAAATAAAACTTTTTTATCACTCCCAGCGTACATAAATTCTAATGAATTCCCTGATGAAAAAATTGGTTAAAGCTAGAGGTGGGTTGAGAATATGTTTTCCCTTAAAATATCACTGGTATGCACAGTTCTAATGCTTCAGATTAAAAGAAGAAATGAAAAAAAACCCAAACAAATTAAAAAACCCAAACCAACAACAAAAAAAAAAAAACACAAAAAACACCAAACCAGTGTGCACAGGAAGTCCCAGAGGTATCCTACGCTGTTGTTACCAGCACATATTTAGCAGCTACAGCCATGCTTTCAATATGTGTTGGCATTACTAAACTCTTATATCCCACCTAAAATCCAAATCATAACTTGTTAGTCACCAGAGGTGTGTGATTATGTCTTCCAGGTTTGATTAGGTGACTTACAGATCTAACATAGACTGCCCAAATAAATGTTCTGTACCTTAACGTTTGCACATTATTAAACACATTATTATCTGTATAGCTCAAGTTAAGCAATTCATCCTAGATGTGCTAGTTAGGTGCTTCACGGTATGAAGGCACAGTTACATTGTAACAATTCCAACTGCCATGATCTGAAACCTTAGTATTTTTCATGAACTCACTGGAAGATAATTTCAAATAATGAATCAATGCGAGAATTTCACAACTGTTTGTGAATAGGGAAAAAAGAAGAGAATTGTTAAATGAATTATTTATTGAGAATTATTCCCTTCTGTCTCCCAAGAAGCCTTCTAAAAGCCATAATGTGCTCAGCAAGGGAAGCTGTAGACATGTTTGTTAAAGTTACAGCATGGGGCTCCAGGCTTCTTTTTGTCAGAAAGAGCTGTTCAGTTTCTGGGTAGAGTCGTTATTGTATGGATTTCCTCACAACCGCCAGCACTGCAATCTGAGCCTGGGATCAGAGTCATGCTGGAGTCCTTCGGTTCTGTTTAGCATCCAGGCAAGCAAGGAAAGCTCTACAGCCCCAGACAGCCTCAGTAAAGCACAGGGAGCTGCACTGCCTTCAGCTTATGAAGTAGGTTTGCACAGGTGCTAAAATGAACTAGCAAGAATATTCTGCTTGTCATGCGGTGGAAGGAATTGGAGGCAATTCTCTTCCCCGGCTCTTCTGATGCTTCAGTGCTAATGGGAATATCAAGCAATACAAGGTATTTTTGTGAGAAAAGGTAGAAAATGCAAACAATGAGCAAATCTCTTGAGCAAGACTCCAGCTTTACCCGTCCACTTTTCAGAGTCAGATCAATAATAAGTTTCAGTGTGATACCTGACACTTTTCATTAATTTTGTGAGTTTAGGGCTTTAAATTATACATTTCTATTAACATTACTTTAAAGGGCAATATATTCTCAGTATTATTCATTCAGAAAAGTTTGCATGGAAATAATTTAAACACTGCTAGAATAAATAATTCAAGCCTTCCCTTTTTATTGCATACTAAGAATATCTGCATGTAAGTGACAATTGTAATCTCCCTGTAAGGTGAAATTTTCACCATACAAATCTGTAACTGTTTGCAATGCTTTTAAGGCAGTGTATAATCTATTTATGCAGTCTGTGTTTTTTCCTCACCTGAAAAATTGGGCTGAATGGAAATGTTCCTTATTATAGATTCAAATTTTTTTTTCACCTGTTACATATTGACTCTTGTTAGAATTTTAATGTAGCTATATGGTGCAAATTGTGAAATAAATAAGTAAATAGATAGTAGACCCTGACCTGAACCCAAGAGATGAAAGGTGGATAAGGAGGAGTGTAGAGATGCTCTAGCTGAGCAGAGACAGACCTCCCCCTACAGATGGCTTTGGATAACTTGCACTATCGTTTTCTGCACAATGGATAGTTGGACCTACTTGATTTTTGAACATCTTGAACATCAAAATATACCTAGATTAGCTTTGTTTCAGCCAGGAAAAGGTAAGGAGGGGAGCCAGAGAGGAAAGTTCAGTCTTCCCATAACCATGAGGGAGTGGTTGTGAACTTCCTTTTCCTCTCATCAGCCTCCGTTTAGCAATTTGCCTCAACATCATTTCCTGCTTGACATTGGTACTTGGTGCTTCAGCCTTACTTTGGCCACCATATTTTCTTTCCCAACACATGCACTGAACTGAGAGAATAGTGTAAAGTTTTCCACCCAAGTTTATACAGAATCTGAATAGCTTCATGACTGTTTATTGTACATGACAGGGCTGATAAGCAATGACTAGAAACCCAGAGTGAGATTACTCTAGAAACTAAAACATATTGCTGCAGTTGGTACACGTGAATCAAATGCCAGACCAAAGGAAAGAGATCTCTACCTCTGTCCTTCCCAGGCTTTCACCAAGATTTTAGGGTCAATCTGAACTGAACTTGTGAAGGTTCAAATATTTTTCTTAAGAGTTTTCTCGAATCTACCCAATAGTTGAAGAAAACGTGAGACAGGAAGGGAGAATTCTCCAAAACCAGTTTTGAAAATCTGAAGGTCAAAATGGTTCAAGGATGGCTTGGTTAGGCTGTGAAACATTTGTAATTCTTCCATCATCACAAAAACACAGTTCTTCCCACAATTTACGTTTTTACTCAAGTAGCCTTCATAATAACTATGCTTTATATATGGCACAGCTGATCCTATGCAATTCTTTCCCTCCAGAGAAAGGCAGCGAGGCCCAGGAGCTCTGCCCTTCCTCTGGCTCTCCTGCACCTTCTCTCACAGACAAGGGCCCTGTGTGTTGACACTCTAAACCACACCACGCACCCACAGAGCAAAAGGGGCTGCCAGCAAGTGCAAACAGCTGCAGTGTCACAGATCCTCAGTCCAGCCAAAGGGCAAGGAAGAGGCAGGGATGCAAAAAAAACAGAGCTAGCCAAACAGCTCAGCTTCATGTGCCTTCAGGGGCAATACCACCCCACAGCCAGAATTAGACCTCAGCCCTTCCTGAACATTAGCTCCCCTTTTGTTGACTGCTGTTTTCTTTCTTTTATTTTTGTCGTTGGCAGTAGCAGTTATCATTCAGATAAAATGCATAAAACATACTGACACGAAAACATGGTAAAACTATTTGGTCTTTGTTTTGTTTGCAGCAGACATGACTTCGGTGTCAGCAACTTTCCAATAACACTACACAAACACTGATGAGTCCTGATAATATCAGAGTAGGTACAAGGCCAAAGCATGACTAGTGTTTGAGACCATGAAAACCAAGATGTTTCATGTACCCTTTGCATTTGTTAGCTAGTTCGTGCCAGATTTGAGACAAAGTACACAATTTCTGAGCTTAAGTTTTCTCTTTCTGTTTTTGATTTCTGAGGAATTTCATCAGCTGATCCTTTTCCCCTAACGAAAATTTAAAAAAATAATTAGAAAACTCCAGCCTCCTCCCTATTTCTCCAGCCTATATACTGCCTTATAACTACTTCAGATATTCAGAGAACTAAGCCTATCTGTACGCCAGGAGTTCCCACTTGGCAGACACTTGCGCTACAGTCCCTCAAGCCTCCTGCTCTGGGTGCAGGTGTCAGTAGTTCTTCTCCACCTTCCAGAGTCCCCTGTGACTCTCTGTGCTGAATGGGGACTCAAAAATAAGATATATTCCACAGCGAAACATGTTGTCACAGCCAAATCCTGACCACGGTCCCACTGTGGGCAGGTGGTACAGTCAGGAGGACTGTGCCAGCATACCAACAGCAAGATTCTATTTTCAAGGGAGAGAATCATTCAGAATCATCCTTCGCCTTCTCATAAAACAGGAATGACAACAGTATTTTTTTCCCTGACTCTCTTGGACGCTGATTCAAAATGCATTTAGGCAGATATAGGAAGTTAAACACACAAGTAATCTCCCTGAGTGCTTAAAAAGTGCCTTCATGAAGAAAGGTTTACATCTCACAGGTAAGAACCATGTCTCACTCTGGGTATAAAATACCTGGCAGAGTAACACTTAACCTTAATGACAAACAGGATATGGAGAACTTCTGGTCTTAGCTTGTATGAGTAAACTCTTTTCAGTCACTGTCTGGCACCTTTCACGTTCACTTTGAAGATTAAAAAGGAAAGAAGCAAAAAGTGACTTAGCCAGCTGAATTCTGCCCAGTTCAACAGCTGAATCTGGACTAACTCCATTGATTTTGGTGAAGTAATCTTCCCCTTATATTGCTTCAACAGAGAGCTTTTGGCTTGGGATCATCCCTAAAAATCTATCCTTTTCCAAGTTAAAAGAACAAAAAATATTTGGGAGGACAGGGAGTTTAAAAGTAAACAAAAAAAGGAGAAAAGAAGAGAACATTTGGGGCAAGAGAAAGTGGGAAAAAGATGAAAGAACATGGAGACTTTTGAAAAGATTTCCAATTGGATTAAAATGATGATAAATGGAGATGAAGCACAGGGGTCAGGCTCCTCTCGATAACAGGATCTGAGTGCTCTCAAACAGTTGGTGTCTGTCAGTTATGTGGGAGCCCCTTTGGTCTCTTGTGACTAGAGTTTTTCATCGTGCATTTCTGACAGGATAAAGCAGAGCAGCTAAACAGGATAATTCCCACATTCTGCTGGGTGAGTCATTTCCCTCATGCTTTTAAAAAACCTTGCAGGCAAAGGGGAGCCGTGCTGACAAAGCAGAGGAAGTGCACTTTTTTGGATTTCACAGGGTGCCTGGTTCAAACATGTGTCGCCATGACAGAGAACACCTGCAGCACAGTTCAGCAGCAGTCCAGCAAACACAGCCGACTGCCTCGGCTGGAGCCCTGTGCAACATGTGGGCTAGAGGGCTTTATTCTTTATTTTTATGTTATTTATTTAAACCTTCTGGGCAGTAGGATGAAACCTTCAGCCAGTGCACTTTTCTCTCTCATTATACAGCAAGATACAACGACTGAATTAATGAAGCTGTCCAATGCAGAAACAATCTCTACGGCAAAGAGCCCCATGGTGTGAAGGAGAATATGTATACCTTAATGCTATTTGGCAAGGCTGAGCTCAACTGGAGCATCACAGAGTTAACTGTGTTCCTTGATTCCAGCTTAGCATTATGGAGGTAAAAGGGCTGCCATTGAGAGCTGTCTGAGCGGCTGGTGAGGTTGTTGAGCCTGATGATTAGCAGACTAATTACCCCCTGTGGCTCACAATTCATTAATCAACCATTCAGTTAATAATTTCCGAGAACAGTCTCAGATGTATCAGGAGAAAAAGGCTGGGATAGTTAGTCTGTAGCTACTTTGGGCCAATTTGATTTCAGCTGTTGTAGCATCCAGGAATGATATCTCCAAATGGTTAAGTGCCTTAGCCCTTGCCCAGGACCCAGAGCTCTCCAAAGCCTCCAAGTGAAAAATTCCTTTGATCAATGACCTCTCACAGCTTCCTCTTTCTTCCCTGCTCTGGTCATCCTTCCCACCAGGACATGCCATTCCATTCCTTCCCACACCATTCCCCCAGCTCCATAACACTAGGCATTCAAGGCAGAAGTTTGCAGCCTTCCTATCAGTGTCAAACATCCACCCGGCCACTGAGCTGATGGGCTGACTGCAACTGTAGCTGAGCACTGAGCAGATCAGGGTACAATTGCACTCAGTCCGAATTTAACCACACTAACCCCTTCATGCAAACCTGTCCAAACCCTATGACAAATGAGGGAGAAAACAGAAGGTACAACAAGGTTTCACTCAAACCGTGGCTCAGCTGCACCCACACCACCTCCCCAGGGCTACAGCACCACGATGGGAGTTCATCTGGGTGGGCTCCAGGGGAGGAGATGCTGGGTGAAAGCACCTGCCAGTGACACACACCACCAAAACACAGTAGTGGACCCAGCTGCTGCCAGACAGCGTACGGCAGGAGGCCTGTCCTCATGTTCCCCACCTGTTTTAACAACTTTTGTTCAGCCCATGACTTGTGCTTCCAGCTCTGCACACAGTGGCCAGCCTAGCAGTCCAGGTGATCTCTTCTTCACCATTTGTTCTGAACACCCACTTCTTTGTCTAGTCTTTATACCTGCCTCTTCTATTGCTTTAGAGAAGATCAGTGTAAAAAGACAGGCCAGCTAAAAACCACTGTCCTCTTTTGACTCCTGCATTAAAATCCCCCCTGCCGGAATGCCTGCAAACCATTTGATAACAGCCAGACCATGCGCAAGATGACACTTTTATCTTTTAAGCTAATGAAGAATGTTTCATTGTTTAACCTGCCTTCTGTCTGGCCAGAGGCATCTGCTTAGTCTCGCTGATCCATATGTACAGCTAATCAGGTCTTCCGTGAAAGAACGATCTTTATTACTTGTGCCCAACACTTAGCACGACAAAGTCCTGAACACATGCTGAGGCTGCAGTACAGGGTAGTAGGATAATTCACATGCTTTCAGATCAGCTGGGCTTAATGCAAATCCCAGGATATTTAGAGAATTGGCTGAATATGTCTCTGAGCACCTAGACCCCCAAAAGGAAGGTTGAGGCTTGAGAAAACTGCAAAAAGGCAAGAAGAATGTCAAAAAGAAAAGAAAAGAAAAGAAAAGAAAAGAAGAGAAGAGAAGAGAAGAGAAGAGAAGAGAAGAGAAGAGAAGAGAAGAGAAGAGAAGAGAAGAGAAGAGAAGAGAAGAGAAGAGAAGAGAAGAGAAGAGAAGAGAAGAGAAGAGAAGAGAAGAGAAGGAATCAAGAAATAATAGAGCTACAATCCAATCCCTGGAAAAATGTTGGAACAAATAAACAAATTACTTAAATACTTTGAAGAAAATAAAAGATGAGTAACAGCCAACATGAATTTGTCACAAAGACACCATGTCAAAACAGTCTAATGTCCTACTGTGACAGGGGAATAGCTTTAGGGGAAAAAGGAAAATGTCATACATCTTGACTTCAGTAAGGTTTTTGACACTGACACGATACTTTGAAAAAAGAAGATAAGGATATGTGGGCCAGATGACTGTACTCTAAGGGTCAGGCAGTACAGTCTTGGCTGGAAAATCATTCACCATCAAAATGAAAAGATGGGCCTAGTGAGGTTCTGTAGGGATGATTTAACATTCTTACAGGGGCCTAGATGATAGATTAGGGAGAACACCCACCAAATCTACAAACGAGGCAGAGCTCAGGCAGCAACTATCAACTGTACAAGTACATAACAAGACTGGGTAGCAGCTGAGTAAGCAAGGATCACAAGCTGAATTTCAGCAGACAACCCAACCATAGCATAGTATGGGACGGGGGCGGGGGGGGAAAAAAAAAAGGGAAGGGGGGTGTGGAGCGGGGAAAGGGCATATATCATCCTCTACAAACAAGAGCATAATCTGCATATCATATGAAATAATGTTTCCAAACTATTGTTAAGGTCTCCACTGGAGCAACCTATTTAAAAGAGATACAGACCAACTGTGAGGATATTGTCAAGAAAAGACAGCATAAAGATTGCAAAAACTAGTGTTGCTTGGTGTGGTGAAGTTAACACAGAAGGGAGCATGCCAAGTCCTGAAATGCAGAAAGAAAGAACAGGCAGGCATTGTTATAGACTGAAATGACCACAAACATCAGGTTAATCCTTAAAAACTGTAATGGGAGTGTACCATCAGACTAGATTTCCAAGACAACTATCAAATTACCACCACTGAAGGTTTTTAAGAATGTTAGACAAAGTATCTTTAAAGGACAACATAGGTTTAGGTGAAAATGCCTTGGGGCAGGGAACTGGACTACATAGTCATAGTGAAAAAGAGGACTGGACCAACTTCACCCCGAAGTTCAAAATCACAAGAGTTCCTGTGCTTTCTAACATGTAATATAGCAAGGAAGGATTTTGTTGCATGGTACACTTTTCACAGGTACTCTTCTGCTTGCAAAGTGCAAAATGAAGGCAAACATACTGTATTACATTAAGAAATTGTACCCAGTTTGCACAGATGTAAGCAGAGAACAAATCCTTGTTATTTACAGTCAGTGTTGCACTAGACAGCAAGACATGAAGGTCAGAGTTGCTTCTGGGTTAGAATGACAAAAGCACAACCCAATTGCTTTTTGGATACCGCATTTTAGCCCTTGTTTCTCCCAAGAGAGGGTCATGAATACATCTGTACACCAAATTGCAACCTTTTTCCCATACTCTTGCTAACACGGCATCTTATTACATTTCTCTGGTATAGAAGCTATTGAAAGGAACAGAACAGAATCTCCACCTGTCATGTGTGAGAGTAGTTCTGAGTGTGACTTACATATCAGTACACTTGTTTCATGCCTAGAGTCATATCATTGCAAGATGTGATCTTCTCAGATCTTATAACTAGGACTAAGCTGAGTTAACACTTGACTAGGAGACTTCAAAAGAAAATCCGAGGCCTGGGGGAAGTGTTTGGCAGAGCTTTGAACCAGCTCCTCAGCACGGTGCTTGAGGTCACTCTAGAACAAAATCGGCCATGTTTCATAGAAAACACAGCCTAATGGTCACAAATCTGCAGAAAGGGAGAGGGAGAGGAGAGGAAGAGGAAGAGGGAGAGCAGAAAGTGAGGGGGAGAAAAGAAAAACAGTTTCTACACAATGAAAGAAGTTTCTACAACAAAACATTGGCTATCCCACACACAAAATTAAAAGCCCATATTTTTCGTTTGGAAAAACAAAATATAATATTCCAACATTTTCAATTTTTTTTTTCTTGCAGAATTTCTGTTCTCTTAAAGAACAATAGTTAATGTGTCAGCATTTTGTCCTGTCC
>NW_010250922.1:15630-35624 GCF_000690775.1 Eurypyga helias
AGGAATGAAAAAGTCCTGAAATGCTGAAGTTTTATACAGGACAGAAAACCCAAATACTGCTCATTTCTATTTCCATCTCTTTTTCTTCTTTTTTTTTTTCTTTGTCAATTACAATCCTCCATCATTTCACAAAGGGGGGCTGTGGAGATCTCTGGGAGAGCTGTCAGGAAGTTCCCAGTCAACCATCCTGTCCCAGGCGCTCCTGCTCTGACTGCAGGTACTGTTGACCTGCTTGTGAACTAACTCCTGGCAGTGACTTGGGTTTTCCATAGCAGTTTTAGCTATCATTTACAGTAGTTCCCAAGCTGGGTGGGGGTGGGAATGCCTAAGACAAGGTAAGGGTTGACCCAGTGCAGAGCAGGGGAGAGTCTGACTTCAAATGTACAGCTGTAAAGCCCCTGCCCCACAATCTTGCCACTGAATATTGCTAGTTCCGCTTCAGCCGTCCAAGCCCATCATAGCATGCAAATTTTGTTTCCCTGGACAACTTCCAAATGGAGATCCATTTGAAATGGATGCTGTTTTGACAGAGGTTCCTGGATTCTGAAGGTTGACTTCAGGGCTGGAACTGGATGACCAGCAGGTAAGGGAAATCTGCACAGCACTGCAGTCCTATAGGTTGCTGTGCTTTCTAGGGGAGTTTTTTCACTGTGCCTCTTCTGACTTCTTTGTATAAGCCCATGTGTGTCAGATCTCTAAATTGCCTATACTTTGTATACTGTAAAGCATATTACACCTTCTGACCAACACTGATACTGTTTTTTCTGGCCAATTACAGAGATCAAAAGCTGGAGAAGAGGAGGGGGAAAAGAGTCATACATAATTTCAGGCATTCTATATCCACCTCTCAGCTGGCTACAGGGGTGGGGAAGAGACTATCAGTTTAACAGTGGGACTATCAGTTTAACTCACAGGGAATGCCTGGATTTTATCAAGTAAGCCATCATATACCAGCGGGTCGCTTGCTTGACCCAGACTGCCTTCATCTGCAGCTTCCCAGAGGTGACAAACATGGCTTGTGTTAGACTCCCACCTCCCTCACACCAGCTATGCGTAAGGGAGGCACCAGCTTACTGCTCATCCTACCAGTGCATCAATGCAGGAGGACAGCATGTTGATGTAGTGATATGCATCTCTCCAAACGAGTACCTCGAAATATGTCCTACACATCAGCAGCTCGGGGACCCTTTCCATTTCTAGAAATACAGAGGAATTTTTGGCTTTCATAACCCAGTTTTGCTTAGAAAGCCCCACCACCACCCAAGCATTCCCAGGAACGCAGGGTTTTTGAAACTTAAGTATAATAAAAAAGATCTTTGATTTTCCTGTAAAGAATTTTCAGAAAGAGAATGTTCAGTGCTGAGTTCCCAGAAAAAGCATGCTGGGGGTAGGGGCTGTGTAATGGGGCTGAGCTCCCACAGGTCCCACTAAAGCTCCAGGCCTGGAGCCACATTCCTTTCAGCTGAGAGAGAGAAATGCTTAATGTCATTTTTATTTAGACATCACTGAAACAATAGAAGTTAGTGCCCAAAGGCTATGAAAGCAGGGAAATCCGAGGGTTCATCAGCAGCCTGAAAAAAAGGGATTCATGCAGAACAAAAGCAGACCATCAAAGCACAGCCAAAACACAAGGATTCTGCCAGGTGAGCTGTGGCACATCTTGTTTCCAACTACTGCACCCTGCAGTGGTGGCACAAGGCTCTCATCTCCATGCCACGTGCCTGTGTCTCACTCATTCCAGTTCATACTCTGCTCTATTGGCTTAACAACCAATGGCAGACTGGTTTGCACTCAGGAACTGGTGTGAACAGGCATGGGCACATCTCCTGTTCTCCTATGGAGCTCTAAGGAGATATCTTCAAGGGATGCAGCCATCTTTTCAGTGAGTATGTGTCTTCACAAATGTAAGACATTCAACTGAGATTCAGGATCATAGAATCAGTTAGGTTGAAAAAGACAAGATCATCCAGTCTAACTGTTAACCTAACATTACCCAGTCCACCACTATTCCAAGCCACTAAGTGCCACCTCAACATGTCTTTTAATTACCTCCAACGATTACTCAACCACTTCCCTGGGCAGGAATTTTTCCTGATGTCCAAGCTAAGACTCCTCTGATGCAACCTGAGGCCATTTCCTCTTGTCTTATCACTTGTATCTGGGAGAAGAGTCTGACACCCACCTCTGTGCACCCTCCTTTCAGGTAGATGTGGAGAGCAATAAGCTCTCCCCCTGTGTCTCCTCTTCTCCAGGCTAAACAACCCCAGTTCCCTCATCTGCTCCTCACAGGACCAGTGCTCTAGACCCTTCACCTGTTTCATTCCTCTTCTCTGGACATGCTCTGGCACCTCAACCAACATCTTTCTTGTAGCAAGGGACCCAAAACTGAATACAGGATTTGAGGTGCGGCCTCACCAGTGTTGAGTACAAAAGGACGATCATTTCCCTGATGGCCTGAAATGTCCAACATCTGCAAGGTTGAATCTGGGACTCCAGTTTAGATCTGTCATTAAATGTAGTCAGACTTTATGACACTTCCACAAACAAAACCAAGAGGTTTTAAAGCTCTCAAAGTCTGACAACTAACAGTGAAAAAGAAGTGAAAATATCTAACCACTCTTCAACAGTGAAATACTTTGAAGAGAACAGTTCTGCAATGAGATCACCTTGTGCTGGGGTGAAGATGACAATACTAACAACTTGGTTAAGTCTCCTGCAAAAGCTAGATATTTCCAGAAGCCAGACTAGGCTGACTGCTGAGCCAGGGAAAGCCTTGTTGCACCTCCTCTTGAGAAACCCAAGTGCTGATAAAACATTACAGCAAGAGCGCAATACACATCATTAAAAAACAAACAGGAGCCAAATAAGTATTTGTTGTATATACATAGTCATCTGCACTGGAAGGCTTCCCAGAAACATAGTGCTTTCAGCATTCCCTTCATGGATCAGAGGGAGGCTGTCCATCAGATAGGGATCAGCATTTTATTATCACTGTACTGATTAGTTGGAATCCAGCCCAGGGAAGAGATGCCCCATAGTTGTGTGCTCTAATTGATTTAATCAGCACAGCACTAAGCCTGGTGAGTACTTTTTGGATCTGGTCATAGTGAAGCAGAGACTTGCAAGAAGGTCAAGATGAACCAATAATCAGTCAACTTGGGATAGACACTTGAGCCAGGAGCACAAGAAGAAGAAACACCTTCCTCTGGTGACACAGTTAAAGTGGTCAAGCTGCAACCAGCTTGGGCAGTAAGACAAAGACTCATTATCAGTCAGAACCTGAAAGGTTTTCATTGAGCTGGAAACTTGTCATACTCCCATATTCACAAGAATTGCTCACGCTCCTGTGTCAGCACAGGAGCGTTTAGAGAAGGGCACAGCACTCCAGAAGTGCAGGTGGGAGAAGGACAAGGATGGAGGACAGGCTGAACAGTCCAGCTAAGAAGAGAGGGTTTTGGTCCAAAAGTGATTGTTCTGGCTATAGCTGAAGGTGATACCATCAGCCGCACCACAAGCATCAGCATCCCTGTCTGCTCATCTCAGCCTCTCAGTTAAAGGCACAGCTGGAGTCGAGAGGAGATCTTAGAAGGGAAAAGCAGTGTTCATAATAGGCAAAGAACAAAAATCCCTTCTGTGAGCCTTTCTTCAGAAAAAGGGGAGACCTGGCAGACCTTTCTTGACAAAAAGATGGAAAGGTAAGATAAGAAAAGCCATGCTGGGCAACAGAGCATAACAAAGCCTAGTATTGGGGCTCAGAAGAGGACTCAACTCTTTCACAATGGATTTCAAGTTTTCCAAGAATTAAGTTACATCCCATCCCATCAAATCAGAATATTCCATCTAAGCCTTGCAGATAATTTCTTCATCAACACGTTTTATTAAAAAAGCAATTTGAAAAAATACTGACCTTTTATAGGTCACTTCTCTTTTCCTACCCTATCAGATCTCATTGTTCCCTGAGGTCCTAATCAATTATCAGTGCAGTTATTTCACTTGATATGACGACTGTGCCCAATTAATTCACAGATGCATTAAAGTGAAAGGTTTTACAATTGAAATGAATGTTTCTTACGTTCTGTCATGTCTGGCTCTGGGAAATTAAGTTTAAATAAATGCTAACAGAATTGTCAATAATGCATTGCATAAAGGTCAGGGTGGTCAGGATTTAATACAATGGATGTTTTTATTTATTATTAGAATGTGTTTTCTTCTTTTATCTGGTAAAAGAGGAGATTTGTACAGCTACAACTGGGGTACAGATGAAGCTTCATTGCAATGAATTGTGATTTGATACCTTCTCAGCCATGACTATTTTCTGTCTCCAGTCTTTTGTCATAATTAATGCAAAGTTAAATAGGCTCCCCATTTGACATACATCAGGTAGACTGAACTTTATATTGGTTAAACAGCTCATTAGAAAGATTGGTCTAAGTAGAACCAGGTTCTCTGATTCTACAGCAAAAGTCTTCACCCATTTGAAAAGACAGTAATTTCTCAGGGAGGTAAGGCAGACAAAGTGTTTAAAATGAGAGCAGCACCCACAATTCTTTCCTTCAGCTCAGTTTAGTGGAATAAATTTTGCCTCCCCTCCAGTTGTTGAGAAGTAGTACTTTCAGGTTTTCCTTTCTCTGTGTAGATGGGGTATATGGAAACCCTTGTCCACTCTACCTTTGTAAGAGCCTTGGGTACAGGGACTCTGCATATTTCCTAACAGGCTTATCAGTAATCACCTCCTGCAGGCACAAGAAACTTACCCACCCTGCAGCCCTGACAGACAGGGAAAAATTCCCTCTGCTTTACAGAGATGATGCTTAGAGAGGAGCTAAGGCTGCAGGGGGACCTTGGCATCCCTAGTGAGCCAGCAGCTCTCTGCCTAAGAGCTAGGCAGCTGCGTAACCAAGCAGAATGCACAACACATAATGTGGTATCTTAGCAAAGGACTTTTTGCATTTTAGGGATGACTTGAGGGTATCTATGAATGCTGAATACCTCCAATACTCACATGCCTCTGCAAATCTTGTGCCAAACATACCCAGTTTTGTGCCAATCAGGAGACGAGATCTCCTTAGTATCATTCCAAGACTTCAGTGTCATGGACACCCTCTCTATTGCCTGCACTGGGACTTCAGAAAGTAGGTTAGTGCCCACACACCATGTCTCTCTGCTCATTCTACTGGAGTGTGTTACAACAGAAAAGAGCAGTGGCTGCCCTGAGCACTGCATAGGTGCTCATCTTGACATACATAACCACCCAGTCCTTCCACCTCTCCCAGGACAGGCACTGAGTTTTGCCCCACAATACAGGATAATTCCACACCACTCTGTTGAACGTAGCCTGCAGGGCTATGATCTTACTGGCATCACAGAGGCATGGTGGGATGGCTTCTATGGAGGAGGCAGACTCTTTAGGAAGGACAGGCAAGGGAGGCGAGAAGGGGGTGTCACACCCTCTATATCAGTGACCAGCTGGAGTGCATGGAGCTTCTTCGCCTGGGGGTGGATGAGGAGCTAACCAAGAGTTTATGGGTCAGGATTAAAGGGAGGGGAGGGAGAGGTGACATTATACTGAGGGTCTGCTACAGGCCAACTGACAAGGAAGATGAAGCAGATGAGGCCCTCTATAGACAGATAGAGGCAGCCTCATGATCAACCCCGATATCTGTTGGAGGAACAACACAGCAAGTCATAAGCAATCCAGGAGGTTCCTGGAATGCATTGATAACTTCCTTCTCCAAGTGATAGAGGAGTCAACGAAGAGAGGTGCTAGGCTGGACCTTGTTCTCACCAACAAGGAGGGACTGGTGAGGAATGTGAAGCTCAAGGGCAGCCTTGGCTGCAGCGATGATGAAATTGGGGAGTTCAAGATCTTCAGGGCAGCAAGGAGGGCACACAGCAAGCTAACTACCTTGGACTTCAGCAGAGCAGACTTTGACCTCTTCAGGGATCTGCTTGGTAGAGTAAAGAAGGGCCCAAGAAATCTGGTTAATATTCAAGGATCACCTCCTCCAGACTCATCCCAACAAACAGGAAGTCAGGCAAAAACACCAGGAGGCCTGCACGGATGAACAAGGAGCTCCTGGACAAACTCAGACACAAAAAGGAAGCCTACAGAGGGTGGAAGAAGGGACAGGTAGCCTGGGAGGTATATAGAGAAGTTGTCTGAGCAGCCGGGGATCAGGTTAGGAAAGCTAAAGTCCTGATAGAATTAAATCTAGCCAAAGATGTCAAAGGCAACAAGAAAAGCTTTTGTAGCTATGTCAGTGACAAAAGGACTAGGGAAAATGTGGGCCCTTTCCAGAAGGAAACGGGAGACCTGGTCACCTGGGACATGAAGAAGGCTGAGGTACTCAACTACTTTTTTGCCTCAGTCTTCACCGGCAAGTGCTCAATAATGTGCAAGTTCTTTACTGAGTGGAACTGTACTTAATACTTCTGCTGTTGTACTCCCTGCTAGAACAAGTAAGAGAAAGTACAGTTACAAGTGTGGAAAATGAAGGGAAATGCTGGTGGCAGGTGGAATATGTGCCTTCCACCTCAACTGCTAACAGTTGAAAAATTGATTGTTTTAAACCTGGGAGTTTGCACACGTAAAATTGCTTTGCTGATGCAGGAAAAATCATCTTGTTCTTCCTCTGATGGCTCAGTTGGGAATTGCTGCAGGAACCATGCCATGTGGAGGAAGAGGGCTAAAATTCAGCTCTGCAAAGTTACCCATTTGTCTTCTACAGTGTCGCTGCAATTATGGCATTTTCATTGTTTCTACAATCTGTACAGAACGAGCCAGAGTCCCCTCTGGTTTCAAAAAGTCCCTGGTCAACAAATATATTCTTAAAAATTCTGTGTAGGAAGCTAGGAAGCACAAACTCTAATTTCATGGGAAATACTCTGCTGTTCTCTTCAGTCTCCTGCACTTTACTGATAGCAGTCACAACATAAAATCATCTTCAGAATGAGATACAAGTTTCGGAAGATAGAGATGTTGTCTGCTTATGAAGTGGAAGCAGTTTAAAATCAAGAAAGTTATTCAGTTTGCAACCAGTTTGTCATGCGGCTGCCATTTCTCAAGAAAGATGTAAAGAATGCTCAGGCTTTCCTCTGTTTTTTTTAGTCAGCATTCTTCTTTTTTCTGTGCTCTTTTGTTTGAAAAAAGAAACCAACCAAACAACTATGAAAACACAACTCAAATGTAATCAATTCATTTTCTGCTGGAGTTTGCAGACAGCCTGAAACATCCACTCTGAGATGCATGATCTGCTCTTTTCATTTCAAAGCAAAGCAGTTCAGGTTTGAACCATGGCACCTTTAATTCCACCACTGTTAGCTCCTTCACAGTCCTCAGCACTTAAGAATCATGTAAGAAGGAATATAGCACTATGAAGATTTGAAATTCAGTTAGGTTCTAAACTACATGAAACAGCACAGGAGATGCATGATTGGCTTTAGTGAGGAAGAGCTCAACTCTTAAAAGTTTGAAAAATACTGCTCCAAGATACTGATCATCCTTAGTTCTTACTGAGCCCCAAGTAATTAGGTAATGGAGCTTATTTTCAATCTTTATCCTGTGCTCTTCTTAAAGGTTTAAGCCAAAATACATCACTCATTCTGAGCTGCTTCCCACTCTGTGAAGCTGAACCAGCACTTACTACTAAACCTGTCTCTGGTTTCAAATTCATTGCTTGATATCACACCCCAGGAATGGGGCCAGTAGGTTTTTAGGGATTTGCAAGGGTTTTGCAAGTCCAGATTAGTAGAGATTCATTTGCCACAACCATCTGTATTTTTAAAAAATGTACTTCATGTACTACCTTCATTTATTTTATTTTTTTAAAACTTCAAACAAAATAACTGGAACTTTGTGGAAATATGGATTCAATCAGTGATCACTGACTATTTTTTCCTGCCTCGGTTATGAAAGGAGATGAGGTGTTTAAATTACTAGATTTCACATGTGGAAGGAATAAGTCTGAAGGAAATAGCATAGGATTCCTTCCAAGCTTGAATTACAAATTATCCCAGGACCCAGGAGAGGAGCAGAGCAGAGCAGAAAACAAGATTTCAGGAGATTCTTTGTCAAGTTAGTTTCTCAATCAGCCTTAAAAGGCACCTTGAGGACCCAATTTCTTCCTTATGTTGCATTCTTCCACTGGTGTAGAAGCTTAAGGACTCCAGTTGGTACCTTTTTCAATAGCTGCTTATATGATGTGCTGAAGTATTTATCTCACAATAATGCATGTTAATGTCATCTTTGCAACAAAAATGAACTAACAGATGAACTACTTCCCCCAAAGAGCTTATTTGTTTGCATGCATTTTGCAGCTACATACAACTCACATGTTACTAACCCACAAGCTCCAAGGGTTCTTTAAGAATCCCTCATAAGGTTTGATATGTTGATATTATTAAACTGTTCAAATATCTGATTGGTGGAAATTCAGATTTTCCTTTAAGCCCTTTCAGTAAAACAAGAACAGTTATCTCCATCCATTCTCTTACTCTTCCATGCCAAGTTTCTTTTCCTAAATAGGTAGTTCTTTTACGTAAGCCAGTAGGAGTGAATGACTTGACCATTCAGATTACTATCCTGGGTACTGTAATCAGTCATGTGCCAGGGGTGCTGTTTCTGCTCTGAATGCCCACAAATCTAGAGACAAATCTGTACCTAGAGGTTCTCTTTCCGTTGGCATGAAGTTAGGGGAAGATAATTTCCCTCTCTGGTGCAATGCAGTTCCCATGTTGATTGGTGCCAAGAGCATTCTGCAGAGAAACAGCAGTAAAAGGAAAACCAGTAGCCAAGCTCCTGTATCATGTTTTCAATTTAATTTTTTAATTTCTTTTTTAATAATTGACCTGTCAAGATAATTACTGCAGATCATGAGACAATGTCTCTAGCACATTTGGGAAAAATAGAAACGTTCAGAGGAGGATATACATTTTCAAAGGGTTTGTTGCCTTGAGTGGAATGCAATTTCATCATCATCTTAAAGGTAAACATTAGGGAAGAGGGGCAGAAGAGGTAGATGAGGAATCCGTGGAGGTGGGGGCTGTGGCCTTTTTTAATTTTTATTTTTGTTAGGCTTTTGAGAGTTAAAAATCCAGCGCCATATGAGCTTGTCCTGTAAAGGCTACTATTGAAATTAATGAGAGTAGACTTTCCTTGGAGATGACTGCAACACAACAGACATTCTCAGTGACAGCCTAAGGATAATGCCGTATCTTGCATTATTCAGTGTACAGTTTGCATAGTCTTTAACTATAAAACCTGGTCCATTTTGCTTGTCTTTTATGCTTACTTCCAACGGGGCTTGTTTATACTCTGCTCCCCCCGCCGACATCTCTCCTCCAAATACTCTCCAGGGACAGTGAGTTAGAGCATCTCTGCAAGCTGTTCTGCAGCACCATGCTGCAAATTCAAGCCATTAACATGACAGCACATCTGATCCCAACACTACTGTCCACCACTCCCTAGCCCTCCTATGGGAACAGCTGCTTTTAAATGGCAGACACCAGTGTCTCATGCTTTGATATTCAAAAGCTTAGTGGACCGTGCCCTGTGCACTGGGAAGAGAAATATAAGTTGAATTTGCCTGAGAAGAATTCTGCTGCATAGTTTAGCTTTCTCAGTTATTTTAATGCAGCACTGACCAGATAATAAAATCCTTAATATTGAATATGAGCTCTGAAGTCACAAATGTCATCAGTTTAAAGTGGAAGCAGACATCATCCATTCTAGTATAAAGGAAGCCTAAATCATGGCTCCTTTGAAATCAATATGAAAGCACCTCTTAGCCTGAGTAGGCCAGAAAATGGTCATAATTATCATAAACCATAAAATTACACTTCCCAAAAGGAACAAGCATGTTCTTTTCAGCGGTGGGGGGAACAGCCAGACATCTCAGTTGTACACTAGACTCTCACTCTCTATTTTAAAGAATGCTTCTAGGTATAACAATTGGTAAGAGAACTGTGAGAAAGCAACCTAAGCATTACTGCTTACAAGATTTGCCTGAGTCTGCAAATAGGCTGAAATGCCAGCTTTGAATTGCTCCTTTCCAATCCAATTTGGATTCCAAACAGAATACTTTAAGTGGCAGTATTACTAACTGCTTCACTGCTCAAAAGCTTTTGAAAGAAGTACCAGTGTGAAGATAAAGTACTTCTAGGGGTGAATGTCCAGTAATGGAGCTGGTAGATAGAGTAGCACTTTTATTCTTCTCAGAAGTTTAGGTTTTAAATACTTGGACAATACACTCCTGACTGCTGCTAGATATGCAGCGTAGGCCTATCCCTCTATATTTTATAGTTGACCCTGGATTTAATAAGAGACAACTCATCCTCTCTGATTCATTAATAGGTAAGACTGCACGACTGACTTACTTTCACAGGATGACAATGATTCCACTATCTGAGAGGCTACAACTGATCACTTCTGAATGAACTGGGGCTACATGGCTAAGCATGAACAAATAGTAGAAGAATAGCAATGGGACAAAAATGCAGCAGGCCACAGTTTACAGTAAAGAAGAACTATTTCGAAGTTGCTCTTAACCGTGGCTTAATATCCCCAAGGACAAGAAAGCCCTCATAGCTGTTGCTATAAGACCAACCAAATGAGTAAAATAGATTTTCAGCTATTCTAAGCTCTATTCTTTGCACTACTTTTAGTTTAACATACCTATCCAAACCCCAGCTACAGTACCAGGTGTCTGGTACCTGGCAGGTTCTGCTGGTTTAATGCTGCTAGCACATTGGGGGATCTTCATGTTTGTAACAAAACCCAAATTTCACTGCAGAAAGGAAAGGGAACTGAACTGCTCAAGTCACAATTACAGATTCAGCTTAAGAACACTCTGAAAGCTGCCATGAGGCATTCCCGGCAGGAGTAGTGTCCAGCTGGGACCAAGCAACAGCGACTGCCCGACTTGAGAAGCCATTAAAACATAGAAGCATCACTTAACACTCGAAGAAAATGCCTTTTTTCCCCCTCCCTATCTTGCCTCTGCTTCTTAAATCACTACTCAGCATTATTTCAAAAGGGCCCCTTAAGAAGCTTCCACTCTGGTTTTTAGAAAGTACTGAATGAGGGATCAAGGCCAAATATGACCAGAGATCAGCTTTTAGAACAAGTGCTGATGTTGAAATGGAGTATTTCACTCCTGAAAGCATTGCTCAGGCAGAAAGAAATAGAGGAGGCAGGGAGCTGGAGCAGGGGAAAGAAATGCATGTATTACTGCTGCATAATTACAGTTCTGTGTTCAGTTTACCATTCACTGTCCACAATGCTTGAGCTGGAATTAAACAGAATAGAAGACAAACAAAAGCGCAGTACTGCCTTGTATTTCTCCTGATTTTGGCCTGTTTCCTTTACTGGAAAGCTCAAAGGCTTTCCTTGCCATCAGTTCTGGAAAGAGGCTTGTTGGGATGCAAGTTTCCAACTGCTGCTTAACTTAGGTTGGCCTACAGGAATTCATGCTGTCCCAGCAAGGCGCTGTGGCTACCTGTGTATCCAAAGAGCCCTGATGCACTACAGCTGAAATCAAGAGTAGAGCTTATTAGCACCCATGTGCTACAACAGCAGACGAGGCAAGTCTCACCTGCTCTAAGTGTTTGAGTCACTCTACACTGCCATACCAGAGCTTGTCTCTATCTAGGGCCCCATGTACCTCTCTGGATTGACCTCTTCCCTGACCCGTTGAAGAACATATGAGATTACAGGCATGGATGAGCCCCACTACAAGATCTGGGGGTTTAGCATCACACCACCTCTCTTGGAACATACCTGGGCATGGCCCCAGCCATGAGACAACATATGAGGGAACAGACAAGTAAAGAGGCCTGAAATGCTTTGCACATAGAGATTAATCCAAGATATTCAACACCTTTAATGATGGATGTGAGTCCTCTCTGGGGTCACTGCACAGGAAAGAACCAGAGACAGAATAAACCGGACATGTCCTTGATTGAAGTCACCCTGAAGCCTGGAGTAGACAACAGGATTCCTGCCTTTCCACCAGGTTTTCATCATAAGACCTTTCTCTGGGTATTTTGGAGAGAACACATCCCCCCACATCTCGAGCAATCTCAAAGCAGCTGCCTCCTTCCAAGTAGCTATGTGCAATAGCTTGCAAGAAAAAAAGAAACCTTGCCTTGATGCCTGAATTTCCAAACTTGTTGCTAGTTTAACAACAAACCATCACACAGGAAAACAGGGAAATGCTGTCAGCTCCATTACTCACAAGTGCAGGTAAACCCTTGTGACACAATATTTTTCCCAAGTGATGTTGTGTCTTGGGGCAACGTAAGTGCTTCAGTCCCTCCATTCCACCTGGATACATCCTTCTTGGCACGTTTGCAACTACATTGTATTTGCTTGCTAAGAAATTAGAATTGCAAGAGCAGAGATATATTAGTTCTCTGACTCTAAGAATCACATAAGCCAGACAGTTTCTGTTTAGTATGCATGGGAGAAGCATAAATGCCTTTTATTGTTGAACGTAGATGATGAAATACTGTATTTGCTGAGGAGAGGAAAGGGGATGTCCCCCATCACAATCTATGATTTATTTCTCCTGTCTCTGCCTTGCTGCATTTACAGTAAGTTTCTTCCTTCAGAAGCAGGTAGGTGCGTCTACATTTCCACAGTGGTCACAATAGGATTTTCCTTCCCTCCTGGAAAGTATCCAGTCCTCTTTCTCTCTAAGGAAAGGGCAATCCCTCCCTTCCACAGCAAGAGGAGCAGAAAGCTGGACACCTGCCATGTGTGAGAGTCGCATCAGTTTAATTTTACCGGTAACAATAAAGAGGGTCAGTACACAATTCTGGAGACAGCAGCATGCATACTTAAACTGCTGATTTTCTAGCCTCGAGCCCTTCAACAAAATGATAAAGATCTGTAGTGCTAGAGCTGCCCGCAACACATTGTAGCCAGGGGTTTGTCAGGGAGCCAAAGGCAGCAGGCACACACCTTGCTTGGAAAGACTCAGACTTGCAGATTCTGCTTTGGATGCGAAACAAAGCGCTGAGACTCTACCACTCTACTCGTGTCTTAGGCAGAAGATTCTCACTGCAGTAGAACTGTCATCACAGCATTTTCCCTGTGGTTTTCCTGCTCTCAAAACTCTTCCAAATCTGTTTTAATGCTGCTAAAAGACTCATTGTTTTTCTTCCACCAGCATCCTTGTTTACAGCCTGCAGGTATAAGCAGGCCTGCTGAAAACAAGAAAAAAGATTTTACAGTGTGTCTTATGAAATAACATCTTGTATGTAGCTCTGCAGAGGTGTGTACTCCAGAAATCTGGACAATGTGAACACCAGATCCTTAAACTTACTCCCAAGACTGAGACAGTGATGTAGGTATGTAAAGTTGTGCTCCCAAAGAAGTCATACTGAATATTATCAGCATGCAAAAGAGCACAGCACATTTAAATATCATCTAGTTGCTCCTCCCTTCAACATTAAAGATCTTTAAAAAATACATTATCAGGCTTGAAAGAGCCTGGTCTATTGCTTCCTATAAGGTTATATCTTTACTACACAATGTAATACCATTGTACACTACACACTGTATATTCCAATAAGAAATGAGTGTGCTATAGATCACACTTATGAAACAAGCCACAACAGCTGGCATAGTTTTGCTTGAAAAATGTTACAAGCTGAAGTTGTCAAGGATGATGTCTTCAAACAACATAACTGTGGCAAAAGTCTGTTGTATAATCCAGGTATGAGCCCCCCAGGCACAAAACTCAGCTGAAAGTTCATAAGGGAAAAATGAGGAAAGAGAAGGGAGGGACTTAATGAAATTCATGTGCTTTATTACAAAGATCCAAACTAGCACTACTTCAAGGCCTTTGTAGCGGAAACTCTCCATAGACTTCTAATGATATATATGCCTCCTAAACCAAGAAAATCCATTCTGGATCATAAATAAACACGGTCTACCAGAGTACCTAAGTAATTCCAAAATACTAGCTCATCCTGGTGATGCTGAGTTGCAAGAAAGCCTCCTCATCTCCCATGTTCCTCTAGTTATGCATTTCTAGAACATACAGACTTCTTCCTAGAGTCAAAGAATTTGTAAGACTTATGAATGTGTTTAGGTTGGAGTAACTCCCTTTACATGATCTTAAATGGGAAAGTCAAACTAGTCTATCCCTGTACTCCAGTCAGCCAACAGTAATGCTGTTTTCAAATGACTTAGCTTGAAATTGGAAGAAAGCATTTTGAACCTCACACACATTTTGGTTCTGTCACATTGGCAGGTTTAACAAGACAGCTGGGTCCTAAATTAGCCCTAACTACCCTGGGGTAAAAAAAAAAAAAAAGACATACCTAGGCATCTTTGAGACAATCTCAGTGGAAAACATCTGGTCCTTGCTCAAAAAAAAAAAAAAAAAAAAAAAGGAACATTAATGATGAATGAGAAATAGGACAGGATTTTTTTTTCTTTTTTTGTAATGCCACTCTATAAATTAATTGTATGCTTCACTGAGGAAAAATCTGTTAATTTCTGGTCACCCATTCTGGGCAGAAACTGCAGTGAGAGGGAGAAGTAAAATCACACGTGTTCTGCTCTGTTTGCCAACACACCTTCATCTACTGTCACACACTTTTGGCTCTTCAGCTAGATCCTTCTTTATGTGAAAGGTCTTCTCCTGACTGGTATCGTCTACTTCTTGAAATCCCCTTCTTAAAATGAAATGCCAACTAATAAGTTGTTGGTATCCCTACGAACAATGAACTCCAAGCTATTGTGGAATTTTTATTTAATGGCTTATATGCTCCTTCTTAAATAAACTCCCATAGAAGCCTTTCATACTTATTATAGTCACCCCTCCTCTTGGATGAACTATCAGGAACAACTGCTTCACACCCCAGGAAACTGCTGCTCTAAACTCCTGTCCTTTTGTCATACCCAAATAGCTCATATGTGTTTCGTTGCAATTCCCCTGTTATTACTGCTTCATTGACTTGTTTCTTTGAGATGTCCCTTAGCAGCATGTATGCAGTGTCTATTTACTGAGGAAAAAGCGGTTCACACAAACCTGTTTGTCCACCTCTAATCACACTGTGGGAGAATTCTACCCACATAGACTGTCACATGCACCAAAATTTTACCTCACCTGTTTACTCAGATTAATTTTTTTCTTTAAAGCTACATACTCTTCTCACACCTCTGTGACCTAAGCTGTCCTTTGGGTACAGTTCAGAGCCAGGAATTACAGTATCTTATTGATTTTTATCATTGCATCATATTTCAAGCTGCCTATTGAATAATGTCTATTCTATTGAGGTCCTCTTCTTATACTAAGCAGGAGGGCTGTCAATCTCACTGCCATTCTTAAGTACTAACATCCACTAAAAATAAATTAGAACAAAAGTGATCTTGACAATGAAAAGCTGTAATTTGAAGATATTGAAGAAAAAGGCTTTTGTCAAATTTGACTCATATGGAATGTGTCATATAATATGACCCAAACTGTTTGACAAGAACATATTATCACAACACTCCCTATCAAAATAAGCCAAAGCCATTAAAATATACAAATAAATCCCAGCTCAAGTATGAGAGTACCATACTGTATTACAGGAAATAATGTTTGTTAGATTACACTATTTAATAAAAAAAAATAGCAAATGTCCTTATCAATAATTAATTGATAGCTCCTTATTTTTTCATTATGGAGGAATTTTTAAAATCTTAAGCTGAAATCAACTTGAAAAGTAGTTTGTGTAATTCCATAGGGCTACTACCATATTGAATAAAACAGACATGCACAAGCTGAAAAAAACCTGACACTAACAAAATGTAGATTAACTGCAGAAACAGACAAAAGGCCGCAGTAGCAGATCAAAGAGAGAGCAGCTTGGCAAAGTATGATGGAGCATTACCATAATGAATTTTGTGAGTAAGCAGTGTCCTCTAAAATAATTCTTTTGATCTCTTAAGAAGGCATTTATAATCGAGAAAGGGTTTGCTTAGCAAAAAAATGAAAAATAAAATTTAAAAAGGAATAGACTTATCTAGGATTTAACTTTAACCCACTTCTAGCACCTTGATCATGATGTTTCATAGATTTCTAACAGGCTTACCCTGATTATCTAGTCTGGGCTGCTGAATTCCAGCCAAAGAACTCCCCGCAGTGATTTCTGATTTAGGTTTTCCAAGACTAATTTCCTCCTGTTTCCTTTCAGGATTAAGAGTGAAAGTGAAAGACTAGTCAGACATTTCAATTTAGCCAGATTTCAAGTCAGGTGCCTGGACTAGAAGGAAACCAGCCCATCGAACAGCTGAGTTGAGAGCCAACTCAAGGCTTCCCTGTAATACAGGTGAAATTGAACCCTCCCATCCCAAGGACAGACAGACAGGGTTGGGATGCTCTTAGGCAGCTCAGCTGGGCTAATAAAGCCAAACAGAAAAACCGTGGGGATCTGGGTTTGCTGTTCCCACTGCTGCTGGCTACACAGGAGCTGGGGCAGCAAGGGCACATTCTGCCCTTCTCATTTCTCTCTATCCCACAGTAAAACACATCCCATCCCCCCAACTTTCAGCAAAAGCAGGAGCCATCAGCAGTGAGATCCATAGCTTTGCAGGGGACTGCAAACTAGCAAACCTGTGGGATTACAGTTGCCATGGGCAACTGCTGGTAGTGCCTCTTCTTCGACCCAGCCACTTCTGGGCTGTGCTGGGTTTGCAGAGATCAGGCAGAACTATAGTAACAGTCTAAAAGCCCAGAAAGAACCTGACTCGTTCTGTTCAGGTTTTGATCCAAACTAGAGTAGCAAGTCCACGGGAATCACGAAGCAGGCTGTTGCCTGCCTAGGAATCCAGCTGCATGCTGGTGCCATCTGACAGGCCAGGCCATGCACCAGCAGATCAAAGGGAGCTGTAACTGTCATTACAGCCAACATAATGAAGACATGGTGCTAATAATTGTTTGGAACAGGAGACCAATTTTTTGAGAATTTTTTCTGGATGCTGTAAAGGGGCCTTGGTTGTTTTCAAACGAGCAAGTGAAATCTAAGTTGCTCAGATCTGCAAACAATTATCCTCAGACCTGCTCTTGCTGCTGCCCTTCCCCACTCTGTCCATCACATGGCTGCCTCAGAGCAGGAGCCGCATGGCAGGTTGAGCACTCTGTGGGGCGGGAAGCCACTACGCCTTATTAACTCTGAGTGGCTAAGCCTTTTGTGCAGGAGCTGAATATAATTAAAACACATTTTCACTGCTAAGCTGTTAGAATGAGGAAGAGCTGGGCTTGGGCTTTCCATTTTGTCCTGCTTGTTTAGTAAGCTTGTGAAAAACAGCAAGGCTATTAATAAAAATCCAAAATAATTTGTTGACAGTACAGTAACAACAACGATAAATAAAAACCAAAAGAACAATGACTACACATTATTTAAGCCACACAGACATCTTGTGCAAATGGCAGGTATCTCTCATTTCAGAAAAAGAAGGTCAAGTCCCTTACTTAATATGGCTGTTGACTTTGGAAAATTCCATTTTCCAGTCGTGACTTAAGCTACAGAAACTGCCAGAGCCATCTCAAATTTTTTTAAAAAGGCTTCAACAAGCTGGAAATCCCGTCCACCCTTGTGGAAACTCCTGCAAGGAACTGAGCAGGCTGAAATACGCCAAAAAACAATGTTTGGCATAAGTAAGTAACTGTGGCTGCTGCTACAGTAATTTAAGATGGGCAGCAGCTGGGAACGACTGTTTCTCATGGTAACCCTTTCCATGTGTGTCCTCCACCCAGATGTAAAGTCAAAGACCGTCCTCTCAGAGGAGCAGCTTTGAAGTCCTTAAGTGATATTTAACTCCAACAACATAACCCCTTCATCGTTGTTATAAAGCAACCAGTAAAGTAAGATACCACACCCCAAAGACTCCAGCACTTTGAAGAGAAGAGTTAAAGCGGAGGAAGGAGAGGAAACCTTGCTTTGCTCAGGAATCCTAAGAATTGTGCTACATTTTAACAGCATTGTTTGAAGTCGGAGAATGCAAAGCCACTCAGCGAGATTTTTATCTCCTCGACTCAAACAACAGTGGTAATAGAGACTCCATCATCTGAGTGTGCCTATGACCTGATTTTTGGCTGCTTCTCTGAGATACTTCTGAATTCATATGCTTTTAATTTCTGAAAGAAAAAGTGTTTGGGAAAGGAAGTGAGTATGAAAATATATCTGCAAGCTGGGAGCTACAGTTAATATAAAGGAACTGTCTGTTTCTTATTTACGTATATAAAAACACAGAGTGATGGTGAAGAACTAGATACTCTGGGGGTTTTTCAAAGTATCATGAAAAAAGCAGCCCCCATAATCTTACAGTAAGTATGTCTTGTCACATACAGATTGATGCTATTCGCCCATGGAGGAGAAGCAATGGGGTCTATGGCATGGTCCTTCCCCATACCGAACGAACCATGCCCAGAACCAGGAACTGGCACGAGAAGGAACTCCACAGCCTCTTCATCCAACCCTTGTTATTGCATTAATGCAAAACATTTGAATCACACAGTTGAACGGTAGAGTTGAATCTATTTAACATTGTAATTATTATTTCTGGATAGAGCAGGGTCAAGTATCTAATACTTCTGTATTTCTTGAATGAAAGCTGGAGGAGAAAGAGGGAGCATATGTGTTTGAACAAAATGGCTTATTTTTATTGGTAGTTCCACTTCCATCCAGATCCTCTGCTATTATTCTGCAAACATTCACACTACCTGCTTTATTGCTAATAAGAAAAACAATATTCAAAATGCTCAAACTTGGCTTATATCTCCATGTGTATGTGGACATATCATATTCAGATGACTATTTGGAGGAATTATTCAAGCAACAACCTGAAAAAGGGGCCCAAGAGCTCAGGGGGAATTCCATAAAACCTGGGCAATCAAGCACACAGGTATAGTACAACCGCCTGCTTTCAAAGCAGAGCAGCAAACAATTAATGAGAAATGTACTGGATGACGACTCTTATCAGCCACTTGTAAAATAATTGCAAGTATGTTTACAAAACTCTGAACATATTTGACAATTTGAAAAGTGAGTATGAAACTCAATTAATGAAATAAGTTAATTGTTTCAAATAGTTCAACCACTTCCTGTAAATCACAATCTGGCGAAAGCAGCCTTGGCTGAGAAGGCATTTCTGTTCGGCATGGCTTGTCACCATGGCTCTTCCTATGTCAGCAAATAGTGCCTTCTGGTTTATATAGGCAGTGATGGCTCCAGTACTTTTCTCCACAGAGTTGCTCGTTGCTTTGTGAAAGATTTATAACGGTATTGAAATGGACCATTTAAACACACAGCAAAGCAACAAACAAAAGCTTCTCCCCATGTTGTCAATGTGGTGAACATAAAGGGCTTGTGTGGATCGGTTTTCCTCCTGAAAGACCTCCCTCCCCCAAAAGAGGAGGGAGGTCTTTGGACCACCCCAGGGGCCCTCTGAAGCTGCCACACACCACCCAGGAGTTACCTGGCCTCTTTCCGCTGCGCCATCAGCTACCCAGCACCAACAATGATCTCCTCAGAGGGGCATTAGCACCTTTTTCCTCAGCAAGGCAGCACCCATTTTCATGGCAGGCACCAACAGCAATTTCTGCAGTGGATGCTGGCACCCATTTTCTCATCAGGCACTGGAAGTGGTTTCCTTAAAGGGATGTTGGCATCCATCTCCTCAGAAGGGCACTGACATCCATTTTTTCAGCAAGGCATCATTCATCACCTTGGCAGGCACCTGAGGCCATCTCCTCAGTGGGCACTGACAACCACTTCCTCCGCAGGAACATTGCCATCCATTTCCTCAGCAAGGCAGCGCTCGCCTCCTGAGCAAGAACCACAGGCCATCTCCTCAGCAGGCACTGGCAGCCATCTCCTCAGCTGAGTACAGGCCCCATCTCCTCAGCTGGCACTGGCAGCCATCTTCTCAACAGAGCACAGGCCCCATCTCTCATCTCCTCAGCTGCCGCTGGCAGGCCACCTCTCCACGGACGGCA
>NW_010250922.1:35759-45473 GCF_000690775.1 Eurypyga helias
AGAACAGGCCCCATCTCCTCAGCTGGCACTGGCAGCCATCTCCTCAGCAGAGCACAGGCCTCATCTCCTCGGCGGGCACTTGCAGCCATCTCCTCAGCGTAACACAGGCGCTCTCCTCAGGGGGAGCTGCCTCTGTGGCACCAGGCACTTCCCAGCAGCAGCTCTGGGGACAGGCGGGATGGGCGCCCTGCAGCGGCGGGGCAGCCTGAGGGAAAGGGCGGCGGGATCAGGCAGCAGGGCAGGCAGAGTGGCCGGCACAGCATCAGTGTTTTCTCAAGTCTCTGCTGCCCATGGAGTCTGCAGGATGGCAGCAGGACCAGTTGTAGGGGCAAGTCACATTGACAGTTCCCCACATGAGAGGAGCAGAGCCGTGGTCAGCCTTCCTGGCCTGGTTTGGAAAGCCTCAAGATGCAGATGAGACAACAGAGGATACAGATGGGCAGCTCTAGCCACAGAAGAGACCAGAGCACCCCGAACCTTCTCCAGCGTGCAAGATATGCCTGCCGGGGCTGATTTTGTGGGCTCAGCCTGCGCCACAGCAATACTGCAATGGTGTCAGAAAGGGATCTGCTCCCATCCCTGCTCTCTACATTGCAGTGACAACACCTAACAGGGGAAATTGTAGCAGCCGTGACAGCTGAGCTGTGCCAGAGTAGAAGTGAGAGACTTTGACACAACAGCACTTTGTCCAGCTGCAGACATCATCCTCACCCTCACTGCAGGCCCTTGGTACTGCCTGCACACTGAAAAATGCCATACAAAGAGGTGAGGCTGTGCAGAAGTCCTGCAGCAGGGTGGGAGGCCTGCAGCTATGCATCTCCTGGCCTTTGTCCTCTGTGCCCTGGTGCTGTGAGCAGCCAGCTGAAACAGGACAGATGCTGCTGCTTCCTTGCATGTTTGATGACTGGGATGTATCTTTCTTTCTGAGAATCCTCAGAGGAATGGCAAAGGATAAAGTTGAAGGTGGCCAGAGGTCTGCAAGCCGGGTAAGTCTCCTCTTGTCTTGCATCCTCCTCAGACCTTGGCCTTGTACTACCTCCTAAATACGAGGGAAATGACAGAAACAGTGGGATATCTTAAATGCAGCAGTGGAAATAATTTTGGGAAAGGGTCCTTTGAATGGAAAAACTTGTGAAAAATGCAGTTTAACATCTGCTGGATCATCCCAGAATATGTGCTGTTGCTTTTCACAGTGTTTGCAGGATTAGGCCCCATGCTCCTTGGTATCTCACTGGGCTGGTTAGGTACAGACAGAGCCTGGAATAACAGCAATAACAAGCTTGAAAATGTGCTGGTTTTGTCAGTTCAAGCTCATGCCCTGATACCTTATTGGATTGATTTTTTTTAGAAAACCTTAAAACCAATTCACTTCTAAATACCTGTAGATGTGGGTAAGAGCACTGTAATTAAAACTATCTATGCTTACTACACAAACCAGTCTAGGCAAATCAATCAATGTACATCCCTGCTTAATTAGAAAACTCTTTACTGAACACATTTGTAATTTGAATGATCTGAACAAGGAGAGAGTTAAAGACATGAAAATCATGGTAAGGGTGAAAACTTGAAGTATTTCTATTCAAGTCACTCAATTTTTGAGTACTTTTATTTACATTAATATAATTGGAAGATAATTTGTTTCCTTTTACTGTTTAAAATCTATTCTATCACAAGCATCTTAAAACAGCTGTCTAAAAGCCAGGGCACTCTTAAGTATCCAGCAAGTTGCTCACTGCCTATGCTCTCCTGTACTGCTGTATTTTTTTAATTTAGACAAGTTTCACCTCTTCACAGTCCATTGCACTTTCTCATTCTTTTGCACTAGCATAGGATGTTGCAAACTGAAATGCAGTATTTTTAGGATAATTTAAATGGAAAATATTACTAAAACAACATATTAAAGTCTCCAGTGCAACTTCAGATTTGGATTGCCTGGCACTCTTTGTCTTTTACATTCCTTTATTCCCCAAATCCAATCCATATCCCCCCATTACTTAACAGTGTGCCCTGAAATACTAGCAAGGCTTATGTATAAGGTGGGTGTTCGTGGCATTTGTTAGTTAAAGGGAAATAATTTACAGCTAAATTGTTCCTGGTGGTATGTATTAGACTACTGCTATGTGGTATCTGTTGTGGGTTCATATGCCATATAATCTGTGTGCTTTACAACCTAGAAAAGATTAATCATAAAGGCAAGCTGTAGCTTCATCACAATCAAGGCAAAAAACCTGCTTTATGGTTGCCTGTTTTTTATTACCGACAGATTTTATAGTAACTATTAGATCTAAGATATAAACTTAATTTATGTATGTTCAGAAAGTTTAAATGCTGTCTGGAAAAACTTTGCAGTCAGGAGAACACACAAGCGAATGCAAGGAGGAACATTATGAAGTAGGCAGCAGTGTATTGGCAACACTACTTAACGTAGTAGATCAGATGAAAGTGTATTTCTCAGGACTGACTTTTTCACACTGCAGCTACTAGAAAATAAGTTTGGGGTTTGCATTGCAGGATTTCAGGTTCATTGGCTCAATTCATAACGCTGACCTTGCACCTTCAGCACATTTGCCGACGACACCAAGCTGTGTGGTGTGGTCGATGCGCTGGGGTGGCCATCCAGAAGGACCTGGACAGGCTGGAGAGGTGGACCTGTGCCAACCTCATGTTGTTAAAGAAGGCCGAGTGCAAGGTCCTGCACCTGGGTCCGGGCAATCCCAAGCCCAAGTACAGGCTCGGTGGAGAGTGGATCGAGAGCAGCCCTGAGGAGAAGGTCTTGGGGGTACTGGTGGATGAAAAGCTGGACATGAGCCGGCCGTGTGTGCTGGCAGCCCAGAAAGCCAACCGTATCCTGGGCTGTATCAGGAGAAGTGTGGCCAGCAGGTCAAGGGAGGGGAGTCTGCCCCTCTACTCTGCTCTGGTGAGACCCCACCTGGAATACTGCATCCAGCTGTGGAGCCCTCAACATAAGGATATATACTAGTTGGAGCGAGTCCAGAAGAGGCCACGAAGATGCTCAGAGGGCTGGAGCACCTCTGCTATGGGGACAGGCTGAGAGAGGTGGGCTTGTTCAGCCTGGAGACGAGAAGGCTCCTGGGAGACCTTATTGCAGCCTTCCAGTATGTGAAGGGGGCTACAAGGAAGCTTGGGGGGACTTTCTTACAAGGGCCTGTAGTGACAGGCTGAGGGGTAACGGGTTTAAATTGAAAGCAGGGAGGTTTAGATTAGATATCAGGAAGAAGTTCTTCACAGAGAGGGTGGTGAAACACTGGAACAGGTTGCCCAGAGAAGCTGTGGATGCCCCATCCCTGGAAGTGTTCAAGGCCAGGCTGGATGGGGCTTTGAGCAACCTGATCAAGTGGAGGATGTACTTGCCCTTGGCAGGGGGGGTTGGAACTGGATGATCTTTAAGGTCCCTTCCAACCCAAACCATTCTGTGATTCTATGATCTTAGCATGAGAGTAGAGTATTTCATAACAACTCTACCTTGTCCAAAAGCCTTTTGGACACATTTAATCCACTGCTTTGCCAACAGGATGTAATAATGAGTAGATAGGAAAGGAGCTGAAACCAGAGATGCTCTGAAAAAAAAAAACAAGTAGTAGAGGAAGGGCTCCTATGCTTTTTATTATAGAACGATATTTAAATAGTTGTTTATCTTACGCTGTTTGCAATGGGATCAGTATCAATCCTATTTTTGCTTGAGAAGAGATGGATAAGAGATGCATCTCAGAAGTGCTGCGCAGAGAGGGGCTTTCAGTCAACAAGTGAAAGAAGGAAACTAGTAAACAACTGCTTTATCAAGGAGCTTTTTCTGGTGTGTTACTAGGTTATTGGAGTTAGACAAATGCACAGTGATATGGTTTTGTGTTCTCTCTTATGATAGAGGAGAAGGGTCTGAAAAAAAATTTTGCTTTCTCTAAAGAATATCCCTATCTCCAACTACAGTTTTTACATATGTTAAAATTTCAGGGACCTTCATCCCAGCAAAATTATACAATTACTGAAGTTACCAAAATCATCACAGTATAGAAATCATAAGACTGGAAGCTGAGCAGTCAGCAAGTGATGACGTTTACTCTCAGCTTGTTTAAAAACTATTTGCTATTTTTTTTTCTCATAAAAACACTGACTTTTAGTGCTAAAGATTCCGTACAGATGTAACAATAAACATGCTGCAAGGCTTTCCACAAAATTACAGGAGACCTGAGCTGTTAGTCCTGATGTTCCTAATGTAAAAAGCAAGGTGAAATCAGCTCATTTTTAAAAATATATACAACCTTTCAGGCTTTTATTATACAAAAAAGCTAAGCAGAAACAGCTTTTAAAAATCAGGCTTACATCTCTTGTAAACTTACACTAAGTGACCTGTTGCTGATTTTTAGATGTTTGTCATGTCACCATACCACAAATGGTTTTTTTTGTGTGTGAACATTTCCAGAAAAACAAAGTAAGAGCAGAAACTTCCAGATACTGCATTTTGCAAATTTTTAAGAGGTCTTCATTAAAGGAAAGAGAACAGTATTGAAAAAGAGGAGTGTTTCCAGTCATATCTCTGAAGGTCAATACAGAAGATCTCTTTAACAATCCCTCCCAAAGCCATCCTTTCTTTGCCAACAAAGTATTTCTGTATTCAATTGATTCCACCTCCCCATCATGAGTTGGATGTTCCTATCCCTCTGTGGTTATCACTAAGAGATTTGATTCTGGGCAAGCTGACAGAAATACACCATGGCAGCAGCATCTTCAAATTATGAACGGTACAGGATTTCTGTGTAAACATCAATTTTTCCAGATTGCTACTGCCTGAAAGCTTTAGAAGCTATGCTCACAACTTCTGTCTACGCTAATAAATCTTGCGAATGTTTACCAGCAAAACTGTAGCTACCACGACTGCTGATTGTAACAGCTCTGCTAGGGCAGGCCAGAACCAGGGTTTGACAACCTGAGTCATGCTGAAGTGTTGGCAACTGTCCACCTTGACACTAACATCTTCTAACATCCTTAGGCCCTTCATGGAGTATACACTGATCATTGGAGGTTGCTATACCACTGTTGGAAAATAGGTGCTAAGTAGCCTGCATTAAGACTGTCAAACTGGCAATCCAGCTCCATCTGGATCCTGAATGATTTTCCATCATCGTATAACAGTATAAGGTTCATTTGCCATCTGGCTCCTGAACCAACTGCTGTCACACAAGCAGCACCCAGCTGGTCCAGGGTCAGGATTAATTTGTTATTTGGGGTATCTCCATTTTTAGGTGCTGGGCTTGAGTAATTTTCCTTGCTGACTGGTTATCAAAAGGGGCCACAAGCACTTGTTACTGGGATACTTGGAAAGTATCCCTCTTAATGGTACTTACTGGGGTCAGTGCTGCAGCAGCCATTAGGAAAGAGCAGGAGCAGGCACTGTTGCAGTAGCTAGGCCTGGCATGTCTGCATACACTTAGGTCATGGGCTTATATGGAATTCAGGCACCTCTGTCTTTTTCTTACTGGTTTTGGTTGGCTTTAAGAGCAAGAAATACTAAAGTGAAAAAAAGGACCATCTTTAAATGCATTACATTTGGCTCCCAACTGTTCAAGTAGTGAAACCTAAACATTGCTTTTGAAAAATTTTCCCTATTTTCTTTAATCTTTTGGCCATCATCAATCCTTTCACATTGTCAGTTGTTTATCCTTTTCCCTGGGCTTTCCCCTGGACATGTCTGGTTCAAAAGTGTAATGAAGGTAACTTACTCAGTGAAAGTCTCCTTGCCCAAAGGAAACTGTGAGGTGGAGCGGTACTTTGCCGTAAGCACTCCATGAACAAGCACAAGTGCTAAAAGAGTCATGGGATGTGAAGCTCTCCAGCTACTGAAACACTTCATTTCTCATTTTTCATTCTTACTTCTTTTAAAGCCATTTGTAATAAAGCTCCAGCCTGAAGTAGAAGAACTCACCTTAGCTGTAAAGCTTCATTGCAAAGCAGCAAATTGCACTGTATCAGAATATCAACCTTATCTAAGATTCATAGAATGAATTATACATATTGCATTGCTTTAAAAATGAAACCTGGTGAAGTATTACTGTAATTTAGAAATCTGAGTGGATTTGTACAGTGAGATTTAAAATTTAAAACTGTTTAAATATTGAGCTGATTGGGAAAAAAATATTTTTGAGAAATGGTACTCAATAGGAAAAGAATCTCCATTCAGAGAAAAGACAGCCTCAAACTAATTTTGTCATAAGAACAAACCGTAAAGGTATTCACTGGGCAACTTCCACCTGGGAAAGCACATAAAATCAGTCACCTGAATGTGTTAATGTCCCTTAGTGTGAATTTGTGCTGAATTAGGAATTCAAGGCAATGCAAGGTACTTTACCCTGCAGGATGATAACAGATATTTTGGGCTATATGGATTGTGCTAACTTTATTTTATTTATTTGTTTCGGTAAAATAAAAGCAAACAGTTTGGTAGCTGTTGCATAACTTTTTGTATGTATTTTTAAATGCACAAATTGTAGTGGCAACCAGAGCCCAGCCTCTTGATTGCTGATGCCTGTTCTCAGGTGAAGTAGTGTTTTAGCCCACATCCTCCAGCAATCATTACCTCTTGTCACAGCAAAAGGGACACCTCTGTGAGAGCAAGGTGTCAGATTCTGTCCTTGATCTGCTAATTAGTTGGCCAGATCAAGGAGGAAACTGGCAAGATGATCTTTCATCTTATTAACACTGTGCTGCCTGAGTCTCATCTCTTCCTGTGTGAGTGTTGCAGGATTTTATAGGCACCATTTTCCTGCTTAATAATGATTGACCACCTTGCTGTTCACTTACTAGCATTGTTTGGCTCTGATAAGGATGGTGGTAGGATGCTTTAGCTAGCAGAACGGAGAGATTTGTCCAAACTGTCTCACAAATGCACTTACATTAGTGAGGTCATCTTGAAACTGATCTGAAATCAGGCATCGGTTTTAATCTCAGCATTACTGGGTATGCGTCATACACCATGTGTCCTCTAAACAAATACGCAATAAAGCAGGCTGGTGAAGTTAACCAGACAGATGGCTGAAATCCTACATGTGAGAGGGTTTGGTAAACGGATAGGTAAGGACACGGATGGGTGTTTCAAAAGGCAGAGAAAAGGGTAGTTGATTACAAGGCTAGATAGAAAATGGGAGGTATTATAAAAAGAAATATGGGATAATATAAACAGAGCCCTTAATCCAGTTGACTGTAAATCCCTTCTTCTTAATTGGTTTAGAAACTGTGGGCTGTAATGTGAGACAGAGGGCTCTCAGCTGTTTTTCTTCTTTGCTGTCTGGAATCACATTAAGTGGGAAACAATAGCAGAGCTGACAGCTCCTTGTCTGTAGGGGCACTTGGAGCTAATCTGCTATTGAGACTAATACAATTATATGGGATTATAGGATTGCACTGGTACACAGATTAGAGAACTCCCAGAGGGAGTTGCATCTTGAGGTATTACAAAGGGTGGAAATATTCATGGGTCCCAGTTATCTAAAAGTCAGGGAGGGAAGCTACAAAGACACATTTGGATTTATTTTTTCCCAGACTTTTATAAAATACCACTTGCATGCATACACAAGGATCTCCACCCAGCAGCATGAAAGAAAATGTGAGAGATTTCAGTATTCATTGTTTATTCCATACACAATGCTCCAGTGTTGTCCTGAACAATCTGAAGTCAGAGACAAAAATGCTCATTTCAAATTGCCCTCCTGCAAGAGTACCACTTCAGTGCAGTAATTTCAAATGAGGGCACAACCTGGATCCAAATTTCATATAGCAGGTAGCTGTCAGTGCTTTCTTCCTTCCTGTGCATGCATATGAAAACATGCACATATGAAGACACCAGCCTATACAGAATGATGTGAAGTTTCTTGGGTGGGTTTTGAACACCCATAAATACCACAGTTGTGAGTGCTCTCCTTACCTCCTCTTACGGCTTTATTCCATACTTCCAGAAGAATGAACACAGAGGTGGGTTATCACAGCCCACTATGAATGTCTGTGCTGTAGGCATTGAGCTGACACTCCTGCTACCAGCTACAGGGTACCTCAGACCTTTAGTGAATTACACTCTTAGCAGCACCTTAAGGTGTGTAAATGCAAATGCCTTCATTTTAAAACTTATTAACCAACCCATCACATAAAAAGTCTGCATCAGTGTAGCTAACCAACTGTAGCTATCCTAAGTCTCAAGTTACTGGGCCATGTTTCACATAAAACCCTTTAAATTCATATATTTTATACATATTTTTTTCCCTGGCCAGTTGGCAACAAAATGTAAGCATGCTGTTCCCATTACTCCTATTCCCAACTCCAGGACAAACAGCTGCAAGGCTCTTTAACAGCATTTGCTCAGATGACAATAGCAAGCAGAGATCCTCAAAAAAGTTTCCATCTCCTAGTCTAAGTTTGGTTCAGGCAACTAATAAGACATATTCCCAGCTCCTGAGTTCTAGAGTAGGAAAAAAAAAAGAAACATGAAAATGAACTATGATTACCTCATAGCAATGACTCATGGCAAAGCTAGGAATATAATTTGACTGACCGCAAAGCCCAGTACTGACTGGACCACACTTTGTAATTCAGATCTGGCAGTTACTAACTGGAGTGAAAGAGAGGACTGGTTTTCTCATTCCAAACTTTAAAAGATTTTTCCATTCATCTGGGGCAGAATTCTAAGAGAACTGATGGGTTTTTTTAAAAAAAAAAACTGTTGGGTTTTTTTTTTTTAATTTAGGCAAGTATGGTTTTTTATAATACTAGACAATCTCCCTAAACCCCACATTCTTTAAATGTTGACCTGGAGGACCTTGGGCCTTCAAAGAGCATGAGCAAGAGTTGCACATGGGCCTATGCATCTTTGGGAGATCATCCTTCATTTTCTTTTAGCCAAAGCGTAAAACAAAATAGCCTTCATGTCTTGAACCTGCATCAGGCACTACCCCTGTGCCAAGACAGTTTTAAGATTAAAAGAATCATGCAGTTGTTTGGCCTCCAGTTTCAACCATCTCTTGCTTTTTGAGTAGAGCATGAGATCTGGTCTTCCTTAGAGGTGCCTGAGGGTAGGTTTTAAGGAACAGACTCCCATTGTCTGGCATCACCCTTTAACACACAAAAGGCAGTTCCTCCATGTGAACCAAACTTCACACACTGAGCATTATGTTATATATGGATCTGGAACCTGAAGCACTGCCTGAGGGACTCACTTGAATTACTTTCCTAGAGAGCATATGCTGCTTGCCAGTTTTAGCTGTCATCTGAGAAACATCCAGCTACTTCAAACCAGGGAAGAGTAGTCAGGAGATGATTCTGAGCAGCAGTTCATTGATGAAGGAGGACACAAGACAAAATTCTCGAAGTGAATTTAATTCTAATCATCGTCCCAGTGTGAATAAATCAAGGACTCACTACTGCCTACAGGCCTTCTCCCACATTGACTGGAGGTTTGCAACATGATGAAAAGTTGTTCTTTCTGTAGCAATTCTATTATTTATTAGTTGGTTACCTCACTATTGACTTGACTCAGAAGGAAAACAGCTTCCCTTGTCAGACTTCTGTAGTTGGGCCCAATTACTGTTCCATCCTCTATTTTCTATTTCTCTCCTCCCCGCCTCCCTTCCCCCCTTTAAAAGGGCTTTTCCCTCTGATCTGCATTTTTCTCTCTTTTCAACAACTTCCAGTCACTAAAATTAACCAGTTCCTGCT
>NW_010250922.1:45504-79742 GCF_000690775.1 Eurypyga helias
CATTGTGAAGCTGGAGGATTAATGCCCGAACATACTCAATGCAGATGGAATTTCAGCTCAAATACAGGTCAGGCTGCCTTCACATTCAGAAAAAGCTTTTGTGTCCAAAACCTTGCCTGTTTTTTACCTTGCTACATTATGTGACTCAGTACAAAACAATACCTCTCCCACTGGATCCAGGCTTGAAAACATAGTATATTCATAAAATTTCTATCCCTTTTTTTAGCAACCTGGGAGCTATATTTATTTTTATTTGTAGGAAAGCTCAGATTCTGAAAGCACTCTCTCTAGGAGATAGGCCATCCAAGCTTATTCAGCGGACTAATAAGAGTATGCACCCCAAAATTATACAAAACACATTAGCTTCAATCAGTCGTTATTTTTGTTTGGAGTACTGAATTTTAAAAAGGGGACTGAGTGTGTGAAAACAGAGAGCATGAGCCTGCCAAACTGCTTGGAATTCTAATCTAACTTAAAGTGAAGAGCTCTGTGGTGGAACAATCTGAGAGCAAGATGAGACTCTGCATGCAGGTTCCTGTATGTGTGAGAGATGGATACAGCTTCCCATCTGGCTGGGCACTGGGGGCAGAGAGAGAGACGCAGGTGCAGCAGGGAATGTAAAAGGCAGTTAATGTGCAGTATGGAACAAGACTGCTACATAAAGCACTTTAAAGTGGGACAAGTGATAAAATGTCTTGTTTTTATAGGTGAAAAGCATCTTGTTAGGGTCTGAAGTGGGTTGAGAAGAGAGTTTACTGAAGAATTTTTGTGGGGAAAAGTGCAGTGTGGAAGGAGAACTAAGGGAGAGTGAGCAAAAAGCAGCCCTAGGAAACTTAAGTCAGAGAATACTGACTGCCATGCAGAGAGCTGCTGATGCAGGCTCTCAGGAGAGGACTGTCTAGAAATGAGGCAATCAGTTACAGAGGTATGGATGGGTGCCACAGACCTGTTTACTTATAACCCATAATCTGTACTGGTTCAGTGCTTAAACAATTACAAGCAAAGATGAGAGTGCTTCACTCCTGAAGCCCTAGAGTGTTAGACCTAGTGCCTCGCTCCCAGGGCTGCCACAAGAAGCCATGCTGTAACCCAGTTGTCATCAACAAAATGAAGCCCACAGCAAACCTTGGGCAAGGGTCTGTGGCTTTGATTTCACCCCTTCCTACAGGACGTGAAGTAGCACTGAGTGCTGCAGCCAGCAAGGGTCTTGAAAACATGTGGGCAGATAAGTTTATCCTTAGTTAGCAATGCTCTTCAGGGAGCTTGAACACAGCATCCTTTATAGTCCATCCATGCATCACCTGCAATAAGTAAATCCACATATCCACATATTTGCCTGGGCAGACCTGTGGGATCCACCACAAAGCTGAACACAGCTGTGTGTGTAGGAGTATGTGTGGGATTCAGAAAATAAATGATCTTGAAGCAGTACAGGGCAGATTAGATTATTATATACCTAAACAAGAGATTGCAGATGCTCTGCAATATACTGTGGAGGGAATTTGACTCAATGGCCTTTCTTTCCAAGTGCTCTACTGTACAATTTCTAATTGTGATGCAAGTGAAACAGATTTACAATTTACTTGTAATAACATGGAAGGAATCAGTAGCTACATTTGTTCACAGACATAACCTGGGAATCTCAGGTGTTCAGCTGTTTAAGTGCAGCAGCTAGATGCCAGCCAAAGTATTCATTGCCGTTTTGGTTTACATATTTATGTGGGGATTGAAAAAGTTAAAATTATGAATTATTGTTCAGTCATTACTGAAGAAATATATCTACAATTGAAGACCAGACAAAAATACCACTTTGCTGCCAGATTTATATACACAGCTTTAATCTTGCTTATATATGAGAGGAGTTGAACATTTATGGTTGTCTAACCAAGGGACTATAAACTCTGAGAATAGATGAAGACAGAAAAAGAATGTAATTCAAATGAGTACCGAGGGTCAATCAAAATTAAGAAAAGAGAAGAGGAGAGAAACTGATTTAATTTAAGCAGCATTAGGGGCCTAGATATTCAAAATGTATTTCCCTGGTGCTTGACTAAAAACTGCCTTGTAGACATGCAAGGCTGTTTCTCATAATCACAGAAGATGTTAACGTGTGCATGGAATGACAATGAAAATTCACCAGGACCAAGATTTTTAAAAAGAAAATTGTATTTTTGGGGTGTTTCTACCATAGACCCACAAAGGGCACAGCAGTCTCACTTCAAATGTCTCTTTGGTGAAAAGCTGAATGCTATAAACCAGAGACCCCCAACATCATTAATCATGTCTTGATAACTCATCCTGTAACTAGAGAAGAAAACTCAGCATTTTCTATATATAACTCTCACAGAGTGCTTTGGGATCTTAAATGTTGAAGGTATATTAAGGAATGACCCCAGAACATTTTACAAAACAATATATCTGTCAAGAAGCATCGCCACAGATGAGTGCATTCTGAGATTCAGCAACTGCATAGAGGTGTTCAGCACCACCACACAGTAGTTCAGAACAGGAAGTAAAGGCTATTGTAAGCAAATAAAACTGTGGGGATGAAGGTTGGGTGGCAGAAAGTAATATTCCAAATTGCAGCCTGATTAGATCAGCTTCTTAGCACTCACCAAGAGCTCACTGGGATTTTTAATGACAAAAAACATTTCAGGAGTGATTCAGTGCATTAACACAGGCATCCGGTCAGTTCACTTGGCCTTGGCTATTATATCTAGCTTCTAGCTACTGCTGTGGAAGGCTATGGGACTAGAGACCCACACCCTTCACAGCAGCAGCTGAAGTCCAGACAGGATGTTCAAGAGCATCTGAGATAGTACTAGATGCCTGTGTTCAGGCACTTGAATCCAAGCCCACGTCTCAACTAAAAGTTACTACAGCTAAAAAGCATATTCACTGCATAAGACTGTGAAAAGACAAACAAGAACTATTGCGTGGTAGGCTGGTACTTGGATGAAAAGTAGCAGACTAAGGAGCAGTGGACCACAGTTTTGCCACAGCCACCAGCAATGGTGTAGTCCTCTGTCGCAGAACTTCTCTTCAAACAGGCAAAAGTGGAGACATCCTAGGGTAATGAGCCTAGGGCACACTGTTTCTGTCACATTCCTCAAGAGAGGGAAAGAAAGAGAAGGAGAAGAAAATTTTCTACCACCTATCTGCCCAAGAGCTGGGACAATGACCATGTGGGGGAATACACAATCAATGTTTGCCTGAAAACCGTTTTTTATTTTAGTGAGATACGGGAATCAGCGTGTTACAAACAAAGCATGCTCATATTTTACACTTGCATGCTTTGAAACAATATTAACAAGGTTAATTCAAACCCTTTACAATGGAGAAGGAAAGAGTATTTAGTAACTTCTAAAGCTGCACATTGTGAACCTAACAGTCTGTAACTGCTTTGTTAAAACATAAAACTTTCCAAGCTAACATAATGGATTTATGGATAGCAAGGTCTGGAGGGATGGATCATTATGCTCATCAACTCTGACCTCCTGCGTATGACACAGTCCAGAGCATTTCACCCAGCGATACCACCATCAAGCCCAATAATTTATAGCTGAACCGTGCCATCTCTTTTAGAAGGAAGGACATCCAACCTTGATTTAAAGACTCCAGGCGATTAATTTACCACATCCCTTTGCCATCTGTTCCAGTGGTTAATTATCTTCAGTTAAATGTGTATCCTATTTGCAGTCTGATCTTTGTTGACTTTAGACTTTTATCTGCCTCTCTGTGTGGACATGATGGCTCATAATACTTTGCTATTTCCCATGCATTAGGACTGAAATGTGATGCCTAGACTGGAAATTTCAGGTTTGGAATTTTGGTTTTGTTTCTCTTGTTGAAACCTTAACACAAAGACTTTCAAGGCATTGGCACAACACGCTATAATATTTCATTTCGGAGATACTTCAATGACTCAGTGTTAATGGCACATAGTATTCCAGATTTTGAGGAATAAAAATATTATGTGCACTTCATCTGTTTGTTTAAAGTGGTTATTCCTAATGAAGGCTGTACTGTGCTGAAGTGTGGAAGCAAGAGCTTGATCTAGTGGCAAGAATAAGGAGTGCTGAGAGCTTTAATTCGTCTGCCCTGACCCCAGATCTGCCACTGCAATTTGATTTGTGAGCCAGGGGAAACCACCTCACTCAATCGTAAATGATTATGGGGGCTGTGTTACAAAGTACGCAGAGGTTTTTGGAGCTGGGCTGGTTGAAGCATATTAAAAAATAGTGTCTGTCTGATACTCTGTATTTTTGAAAGCTTAGTAACTTCAATTAAAGTGATTTCAAAGTCCAATCCCTACCCCAAACTTTTGAGTTTTAAGCATGTCATAACGTTATGAGAAGTGCTTTATCTACCTATATATAAACACATTTTCATGAGCAAGCAGACACACCCCCCTTTTGCACCTGCTATGTGAGGATGTAAAATCTGACTTTGGTGCTGGCAATTTTTTGTTGTTTAACCTCAGTTATTGTTATTGCCATGTCCTTTATAACTTTATTCTACATCATGTTTACTTGAATAATCCCGCTGTCTGTTAAACCCAGAACTCCATTCATTCTGTGGTATCTCACTTTGATGTTTTTTCCTTCACATGCTTTCCTCTAGCTGAATAGTCTAAGCTCCTGGAGCACGACCACTTCAAATTACTCTTTTCTCAGAAACTATTACCTCTATGAGGGGCAGGTTTAAGGCCTTAGTCTGTGGTTTTGACAATATAGGATTCAACCTTTTTCCTCTCTATACAAGCAATTAATCAGCATTACTGATTTCTGCGCAGATTTGTTTATCTGAACATTGAGAGTTCCCCAAATACCTGGTATTTTCACTACCTAAATCTCTCTCTTCCCTGTGCCATCAAAGTCTTGAAGTTTATCAACAGCCTGCACCTTTGTTGATAAAGAAACCCTCTATTGCTGGTTCTGGATTACACTTGGTTCACTTGAGCCACATGAAAGTCGTCTTACATATGGAGTAGAAAGCCTAGAATTAACTAAAGTGTCCTCATTCTTTATTCCTTAGGACATTCATAGGGTGCCCTGCCACATCTACAAAGTTGTCCAGCCTCCTCTTCGTCAGGCCCCTCTCACAATAGGCATACGAGCTCCCCCCCAGACATTCCCCCAGTTGCCTTTTCCTACCTATCAAGAGTGGCAGAGCTCCATATAGGGTATCACATACATGACTGTGAATTGAGTGCTTACAACCTACTTTGCAGTGACTCCTCTCCCGGTGCTTGAGATTCGGTACGTGCTTTTCTGTGAAGTAGCAGCCCTCCGGATTGCATGCACTGGTGCAGGTTTGCTAATGCAGTGCAAATTCATGCTCTTGGTCACTGCCCAATAACTTCTATATACAGACAAGGTCATGGTGACAGGACCAGCCATGCTATGACAATAAAGGCTCAGTTTCTTTCTCCAAAGGGATCTCCAGGATGCACAAGGAAGGACCAGTGTCTGCTTGTACTGCCAGATGGTGCTGCACTATCCCTTCTGTTCATGAAGCAATTAGCACCGAATTCTGGCAGGATACCATAGATTGCCAGAAAACAGAATTTAGGGAGTTAATTCCTTCCTAATACTCCTCTCTTGGAACAATCATGGAATGGTCATAGATCCCCATCAATCAGGAACCCTAATTAAGAGAATCGTTTCTTGAGCTTAATTAAAACCTCAAAGCCAAAGCCCACTCAGGTAGCGTTAGAGAGATGCTCCCAAGATGACAGAAAGACTTTTTGATGGAAAAGGATCTTCAAACAATAACAAAATTATTACAGTAGTGTAAATGCAAAAGGAGACACTTCAAGGAAGTCTGCCAAATTCCTCTTGATTTTAATTCTCCTCTTCTTTGAACTGGTATAATCTCAAGTTTTATTTCCCTGACCTCGGCTTTTCTCAGACCAGCTGGCATATTCTGGATACCAGCCATATAGCTGAATCAAGATAAATAACTGGAGACAATGGCCACACAGAGCTACACAGATTACCATGGGGAGGCAGTTTTGCAAAGTCATGAAATGAGTAAGAGATGCAACTATTAAAATTTTTTCCTGTCTTCTATTTTACTCTTGATGGATAATGTATTCCCAAGATACATCACGCATTGTGATCTTCAGCAATGTTTGTGCTTATATTGTTCAGACAATAACAAAAGGTGAAAAATGCTGTTTATCTCTCTACATAAAACACAACATGAAAAAACTCTTCCAGCTGAAAGATCTGTTTACTCAGCTGAGGCTGGCAACTACTAGCTCAGACACATTTGAGAGTACTAGAGAGGCTAGGGAAGTGCACTGTGAATCTTTTCAGTGAATTGTTTCAGTGACACTGAAAAGCAGGAATTAAGAGAAAATTAAGCACTTCTGTAGCAGCAGTACTGGAGTGGTCAGCAAGGGCTCAGTCCTGAGCAGTATGGGCACACTGGCCACCCAAATGACCCTTTTAGTTTGCACCCAGATGTCCTGCAGCAGCAGACCTGGCCTAGGACACAGAACAACAGTCCTCTTATCAGAAAGGAGCAGAAATAGCTTTAAAATACTGCTGTACTTCTGTCTTGCATTGAACTGTGCCAGACACACAAAAGTCAGGCCAAGATATCTGGCCGTTTTGCTGCCCTGGGAACAAAATTTCCTTTGATCCATATTAAATTTGTGCCTTTTTATTTCATCAAGGGCTGACTTGCATTTAGGCCATGGGACAGAATGGAATTCATTATCTCTTGTCTCTTATCTTCTCTATTACTTTGCACTTTTCAAATTAAGTCATCCTATTTTTTTTTTAACTTCATCTGGCATAGGCTCTCCCATTCCTCCATGCTGAGTCTTTAATAATTTTGTTGGGCTCTTGTCTGGCTTGGTCTCTGCAATAGCCATTTAGAAATGAAGCAACCAAGACTGAATGCAGTAGTTTAGCTGGAGCTACAACACCAATCAATGTAATTCTACTTTAACATGTTCTACATTGTTCTTCTTCTCTCTTTCATACAATCTGACATTTTTGCTGTTGGTTTTTTTTTTTTTTTTACCAGCTCTGCACATAGAGATGATGGCTTCATTGACATTTTTTTTCCCCAGAGACGCTGCAGCCAAGTAAAACAATCCTTACATGTACATACGTGCATACTTGTGTGTAGTTTAAGTAGTTCTTTCCAAAGTGTATTTTTTCCTCTTCTCAGTGCTAAATCCTCTGTCCTCATGTCAGCAAATTACCCTGAAACCTGGGACTTACAGGGGTCTCTTCCCCACTCTGTTTTCTGTGATTCTGTGGAGGACAGCTCCTTGGCATGTGCTCAGCAGCATTCCACCTTGTTCACACCTGATGTGATATAGAGCCCAGCCTTTACACAGGGTCTGAACAGTTGCTGAGGATAAATCAGTGGCAACACGGAAGTAATAATGGAACAAACGAAAAAGATCCTGATGTGGCTCCTGGGTGTCCCACCAAGTGAGTAAAAAAAGAGCTGGGTGTCACAGTGCAAGGCTCCAGAGAGCATACATTGTCACAGGCAGGGTTGTTTCTGATTCTTGTTCACCTGCTTGGTGACACTATTAGATCTTTTCCTACTTCTGTCCTCTGTGAACCCCTGTTTGCATTGCAGGGTGAGGACTGTCTTGCTAGATGGCTCCACGGCACTTCTGCCAAGTGTCACCGTGACACAATTAACAAGCAGGAATAGAAGGTATTAACATTGACAATTATTCCTGACTACATAATTCTGTCAAAAGGAACAGCAGAATGTTATCTCACTTCACAGTTGCATCTTAAAGATGTAGTAGTATCTTTATGTATCTTCTCCACTGTTAAGTAACACATGCTTTAGAATCAATTTATACATATACATTTCCATCTACAATATATATTACATACATAAATATATACTGATAGATATTTATTTATTTATATATATGAATATAAAATAGAGTTTTTCTGAGAGGAAAAATAAACTCAGATAAGTAACTGGTAACGGCTATCATTAGGATTAATGATTCAAGCTTGGATGCCAGAGACCTACACTGAAACCAAAGCCCTGGAAGCAGACAAATCCGGACATAACCCTGCTTTTAACCATAATTCAATGCTGGTTATACCAGGAGCTGATTAATGTAAAGCAGATGATAGTTTTGTTGTAGACACTAGGAAAGCTCTTCAAATCTGCAGCTAAGCCCGTATCGAGACATTATCAGCCACTACCATTAAACAAGCAGTGCAGGATGTGGTAAAAGCTCGTTTCAGTACTCATGAGCTAAATTTTAAAAATGCTTTAGAAGCAAGTTGTTGGTTGCCCAGGACCAAGGCTTCTCTGCTTCTTATCCTCAACCATCTACCCACTGTCTCCACTTCACAGGCCCATGCGACATCCTCACCTGAAAAGTGCAGCCCCCACTGCTCTTGTGGGAGATGCTGAGCCTCTCTGAGCGCCCTATATGCATGCTACCTTGTAGCAGCCATTCAGCATTACCAGCCCGTGTGCAAGATTTTATCTTTCAGTCATTGTAGTGCCATTTGAGGTCACATACTCTGCTCTGAAAGAAGGGTAAATTACCTCAGCCCAACCACTGGGGAAGAAGACATAGCCTGAGAACAGTCATGGTGGAGCAGCTGACCTGAGGTAATCTGATCCAAGGAAAGCACCGAGTCCAAAGAACCTGTTGTTAGGTTCTGCAGATACACAGCAAACTAGGACATAGCTACAGGAAGCAAACACATTGTTAACTAAAATCATTCATGACCAAATACATATTTGAGCTCCAAAGCTTCCAGGATCAGGTTTTCTGAGCTGTTACAGGCATGTAAACCCTGACTACAGTCCCTCATGAAGAAATTCTCCTACACCTCCTCACAGAAAGGTGGGAAAACGGCTTTAATGGAACAAAAGAGAATATACTATTTACTATGCAGACTTTCTCTTCCAATAATTCCTGTTTTACTGCACAATCCTAACTCAAATCCCATTAATTCAGAGATACTCTGAGTACGAGCTGCAATATTCCCTGATAAGCACAGCAAAATCAGTTCATAGGAGTGTATTTCAGGAGTTAGGGGATTATGACATCTGCATGCTCTTTCTCACAAGATTATAAATGGGATAAAAATGGTAAGACATCACACTTAGGTTACTGCCTCCTCGACCTCTTCTAAAAAACAGCCAAAAAAAAAAAAAAAGGTATCACACAGGGGATAAAGCATCTGATGACAATTTCTTCAGTGCTGGATTCAATTAATGATAAACACACAGAGATGGTTCCTGCTGTGCAAAGTCTATCCAAAGGTATGGGTGTTTCAGGGTTTTCTTGACAGACAAACCACTCACTAAATCTTGTTCTTAGCCCACACACTCTTCTGCCATGCCATTCATTAGGAAGACTGCCTGATAGTTATTCACAGTGGTGTGCTGATAGGCTTTTTGGTGTATGATGATACATTTGGGAGTAAAACTAATAATTAGAATTGTTTGCCTGTGGAATTGTAGGTCATTCAAGTTTTTCAGTGCTTAAATCTACAGAGATGGCTTTGGAGATCCTAAAGAATTGGATGTGGTTTACACATGTAGAGACAAAATTCTTTTAAAAGAAGTGAGCCTCTGAGTTGGGAACTGCCTTGCCAGACATGAGACTCTCAAGAAGACAGATCGTCTCACATATTGATACAACATCACAATGCAAATATCATATTGCAGTGTCGGGACAACATGCAACAAGTGTTTTGTGGCTCTCTCAAATTCCATTTGATATGATCCATCCCCTCCTCTCATTCCTTCTGTCTGTACACAGAAAATGTGGTTTGTTTCTTGTCTCTTGCTGGATGCTTGGAAAAATAAGAGATGAAGGCTTGAAAAACTTGGTGCATACCAACCACATTAGCTGCCCTCAAGAGCCACAAATAGCTCTATTATTCTTCCAGAATATTTATATTACAGTAATGCCTAGAGGCTCCAGTTAACAGCAGGGCTGTACATAAAAAACAGCCTGTGTGCCAGCCACGGTATAAATGCATGTTAACACACAGCTTGTTTTCCAATGAGCTTGGGATCCTCGCTGCAACCTCCGGTATATACCACTGAATTAATGACTTTTTTTCCCCTCAAGTGCTTCTGTGAGACAGTGCTCTCCCAGTGCATCCAAAACCCTGGATAGTCCCAATAGGAAATTAGTGTAACAAAACTCAAGGTGCCATCTTATGCGAAGGGAAGCTGGTATTTATTTACAAAATCTCTAAGTTGATTTTATCCATTTATACTCTCAAAGGTTTTATACACTCAAACTCTTTCTCTGAACAGGTATTTCATATAGATATGTGTTATTTTGAAGCAGCAGGCTGTTTTTATAATTAGCTCCAGATCATATTGGAAGTGTACATGTGTTTACAATTTATGCTAAAATTATTATGTATTTCAAGCTAAGGTATTAGCAAGAAATCAAGGAGTTTGCTGCTGCAGAAAAGATTATGTATACAAGCAAGGGTGACTTGTACTAGCAAACCCACCTCTCAACATCAGTAGTTTGAAGAATCTCTTCAGGTAACAGAGCAAGAATCAGGAATGCAAAGTGGAGCATTGCTGAAGTGTTACAATAAAAAGCTACTCACTTCAGTTGATACACCATCCTTTTATGAGGAAAACTATGTCAACTGAACAGCAGCTTTTATTACAGTCCTCACAAGGTACCCTGCCAGGAGTAACAACCTCCACACATACTACAGGGGCTAAAGGTCTCAGGATCAGAGTGAACAAGGTCAATGTTAATTAGTACTTTAACTAATCACAGGATAAGTGCTTCCAGCCACAGGCAGCCTAAAATAGTGGCTTAATCTTATATGGTCTGGAGCTTCTGTGATTGTAGTAATTTTTTTCAAGTGTGTGTATATGTATTTGTTGCATGTAAAAGTGGACCCAGTATTAAACTTTTAAGAAGTCAGGCCTGTTTTTTCAGAACTGGGTACCTTCAGTGCTGGGTACCTCCATTTAATTAGTTTATACAGACAAGCACCCAAGTACTGCCACCTTCCCACCTTTGACTGCGGTTTGGGGCCTGCTCAGTACACGGACAAATGCAGCACTACAACAGGCTGGCACTCAAAAGCAGTGACCACTGTTCTGCTACCGGGTGCACAGAAAACTGCATCCGTAACTCATGGCCTTTCTCTTTGTGGACAGTGTGTGGGCCAGAGGTATAGCAACAGATAGTGTTAGTTCTGGGACAAGACCAACAGAGAAAAAGGAAAAGCAAAATCCCAAAACAAACAATAAAAAAAAGAGGGCACAAAGAAGAACAAAAAGAAGTGATACCCTTTCGCCTCCGAAATCATGAACATCTCTTTTGATCTCTGTATCTCCTATTTCTGATCTGACAAGTATTACAAATGCCAAGCCCACACCCCGCTTCCCTCCAGTGATTAATGTTCTACGGTCTTTCTGAAAGCTTAAAGAGCTCTCCCTCCGGGCCACAACATTTGATAAAGAAATGAAGCCTAGTGATTAATAATTCTCCGGGCTGAGTTTTTGTTTAATAACTATTCTGTCAGTGATAGATCTAAAGGCCGAGGGTGTGGATGTGCGTGCATGCGGAGGGAGTAATTTGATTGTGGCCAGGAGATTTGGCAAGCTGGCATTACAAAGCAGCTCTTTAGCAGTGGCTGGAAAACCAGCGTGACAAATCACTCCGTTCCCTGCTTCCCCAACCTACCCCCACTCAACAGAGGTATCTCATTAGGCTCAAGCCAGCCAATCCAGGCCTGTGATTTGGGAAATATTTCCTTCTTGACATTCAAGAGAACAATTCCTTACCCGGGGAAAATTACATTTAAAAATAAATGGAAAAGCATCAATCAGCTAGGAAAATATATTCAGCTTTTTGGATCTCCGGGGAGAAAGTGTTTTTTTTATTTTATTACATTTAAATAGGACTGAGGGCCATGGTTTCATTTTTTTAAAAACTAAGATAACTAAAAAGATAGCACAGTAACATTTGCATATAAACTGTTACCTTTTCTTTATATAGAGACAGTATTTTTCATTAAAGCTAAATCTTGAATATTTACCGAACTGTAGAGATGTGCTAGCAGATACCTGTTAGTAGAGACAGATATGCTACACAGCATGAGAAATTGCAAAGCCTATTCTGGAGTGATTTGTATGTGGTTTTTTAAACCAGCAAGCCAATTCTGTTTCCAGATGAGCTTTTTAAGAATTCTCAAGCCTCCTTCCAGGATTTAAAAAAAATCAAATTAAAATAGCTTTCCTTTAAAAGTAGCTCTCTCTTCTGAGCAGCATCTTGTTCATTCTTGCTTCCTTAGTCCAGAAAAATATGGGAGTCAGCCAAACCACTAAAGAGTAATTTTTTATGCATAGTAGCTCCAAACTTGGCCTATGCAGGCCAGTCTGTATACCATCTCAACCTATGCACTGGGCCAAAAGAAAACAACCACATTAGGGACAGCTTTCGCAGAGCATCCAGAAATCCTAGCTGAGTTCAGGGATGGATCCTGCACATACAACACCCTGTCTCAAGGAGCCCACATCTTACAGCTCTGGACATCTGTCCTCTCTTAACCATAGCTAGTGCTACTCAGGCCTCTCCACAGCCATGCATCACCCCCCCAGTGAAGATTACCTCCCTGTCAGACAGGCTAAATGGCTCCAACACACTTCACCCAGAACTAACAGGGTAGGCTTAGGCAGCTTAAATGAGTCTTTACTAGGCCAGCTGACCTGTGACAGATGGAATCTGAGGAGTCACAGGAAGGAGACTCACCAGCTGAGGGTGCTCACCCAGCATCACAGAGCAGCAGAGTCAGGAACATAATCCAGGTATTCAGGCTCCCAGACCAGTTTTCCTGTTGAGGAAGCTCACTGCCTTTTACAATTCTGATTAAAAAAATACATTCAGCAAAACCTTCTAATGAGATTCCCTCCCAAATGTATCTAAGGAGATATTTTCATATTATGAGAGAGATTGTGAATTTTATCTAGGGGGTAAATAACCCACGAATGAAATATGTCATTGCTAGGCCATGAAAGAAGAATCTACTACATCACCTTTTCCTAATGGGACATTATAACTGATTGTGTTTTATTTCTGCAGTCCTGCAAGCTCTACCGTGTCCCATAATTCACTGCAGAGTGTTGGAATTCAGGCTTTGCTCATATCATTACATGAAGATGAAGTGCTAGGACTGGTCTGAATTACATTTCTATTAATTTTACTTATTTTTTTTTAAGTATTTGCTTCCCATACATAAATTGTTACTATTATATAAAGATTTGCCAAGGCACCTTGCTGACAGTTTTTCCTCTCTTTTACTCTGAATTAATAACAAAATGCAAATCAGTAGCAGTGGGGTTTTTTTTCCTTCCACTTAATACAATGCTTGAATAGCAGAGCATTTAAAGATTTACAATACATATTAATGGCATTTAAGCACCCTTCAGAGTAAATACACCTTTGTTTTTCATCTTCTCCTTCTATTCTCACCTTTTCCTATATTATGTCTGCTCTCTGCACCTCACACACTTTAAAACAAGGCACTTCATCACATCTTTCTTCTCTACCCCTTCCTTTTCTGTTGGCAGCAAGAACTATCTCACTACTTAAAGAAAAATGACCACTCATCCCGTGGGCCTCCACCACCCCCCACACTGCAGAGCGAAAGCTCAATATATCTGGTCACCTAGATAAATCCAGGCAGTATTGTCAAGGCTGAATGTCAGGCCGCAGTCACAAAGGCTGCTGCTCTATTAAATTCTTTAGCCGATAAAACACTGGTGTGGCAGCTTTAGTCTGTGCCATTACAAACAACGACTGACTATTACTTATTAAGTCAGACAAAAGCAGTTTCTAAGACTGTGCCAGATTTTTACCTCATTTACCCAATTAAAGCTATTGGTTGTACATACAATTTCCATTTTGTCACTGACACCACTCAATTACTACTTTTTATTCAATGAAGTGGCATTTAAATACATATATATGTATTACGAAACACTTCACCAAAAAATCAAAACAATTCCCTAAATTTTCTACCCCAGGTTTTATGTGAAAAGAATTTACAAAATAACATCTTTTCCCCCAGCACCACTTCTAGTCTTGTAATAAGAAGATGGTTTTGTGGACACAATGAGTCGTGTGAATGAAAACTGTCATCTGCACTGCCAGCTTCCATCTTCTTCCTGGAAAAGCCCAGCCCCACAACACTGCTAGCCATTCTTGCTTTCCCCAAAAAAATATTCCTTCCTCCCCTTCTTCTCTGGGGTTCAAGCAGTTTTGTGGTATCTTTAGGAATTATCATCTCTCCCTTGCTCTGTTAGCTGTTCTTTGTAAGGATGACACACTGATCCCAGTTTGGAAACTATAGCCAACTTCAGAATCATTTTGTGGATGTATTTGGTTTGAATCCATCACCATGCTGAGAGATTGTCTAGCTCTGATTATGCCTAAGCTGTCCTGGAAAAACAAGACCAGAATTAATAGCCCTTGCTTCTTGCTTAAGGCTCACTAAAACCAGCAGCACAACTAGCCCATCACCTGCAGAGTGCACAGCACCCAAGAGCCATTACCTTCTTGCTGAGCCCACAGTATCAAGAAGGAACCTGAAGAAGTTGTCACACACTTCTCCAAAGGCAGCCCATTCTAAAACACTGCTTGTTTCTAACAGGACCTGAATATCCGTTTCAGTACCTTCGGAAGGAATATTCCAGCAGGGTGCAGGAAGAACCAGTCCGTGACACGCCAGGTACCGGCTGCAGTGCTGGAGCACATGAGCAGCTCTGAGTGCCAGAAACCAGCGCTGGGTGGCAGGCTAGGACAGCACTTAGCAGGGACTCCCAGCCCTGGTGCATCACTTCTCAACTTCTCCCGAGGTTGTCTCCTTGTCACCTACAGAAGGCTACAAAAGCTTCAGTTGGGTGGTAGGAGGGCGACCCTGCTCTGGGGACTGCCTTGCTTTACTTGGTGTACCTAAGAAACCAGGCAGAGCTCTCCCTGCAACCACAGGAGGCTGCAGTTATTGGCTCAGTCTTTTCTCTGTTTAAACCTGAAGTAAAAACAACAACGCCTTTGAGAGGGAAAAGTGCGACTGGATTTTGTCCAGGCAACTAATCTTGTGGGTGTAATTTTAAAATGGAGCAGTCTGGTAGTCACAGACATTAACAAGCAAATCTTGCACTGCATCCCTGTGTGATGTAAAAACAACTTGGGAGTCAGCAGCCTTCTTCCCCATGAAAGCAACCACCAAAACCTTCCCCCATCATCACTAGCAAGGGCAGGACTAACTTGCAGGGTACACCTCTGGACGTAGATCAGCCTTCCTCCATGCGTAGGAAAAGAAATTAATTTGTTGGGCTATGGGGAAAGCTTTTGAGACAAAGTCTGCTGATGGGGACAGAGATGTGTTTATTCCCCACAGCCAAGCTACGGATGCTTCTGTGCACCATTACCATCTCCTTTCTGAGTGTGGGTGCTGTGTCAGAGTCCAGTTGCTTTGTCTCCTCCTGGGCCTTCCATGATTCATAACCAAGTGTCTGCAGACCATTAAAACACCCCGGCCCTGTCTGAATGCATAAAATGCTAATCTCATTAGATTTCTCATTTTCAGTGTAATTTTGTCACAGTGCTATGCACCACTGCCACAGATTAGCAGGCTTGCCAGAACGGAGCCCCACTAATGAGTTAATCCAAATAACACTCAAATCCCAAATCAGATTTAAAGCCATCTAGACAGAGGACCCACTAAAGATGGGTGAGGGGTAGGAAGGGAGAGGGTTAGCCTTGTTTTGGCAGAAGTAGTTGTCAATTAAGTGAGAGGGGGTATAAGGGAGAAGCAAGCATGCATTTTTTATCTTGGTAGGACATGCTCAGTCAAGCTCCAAGTTACCATGCATGGCCAATAGCCCAAATAGGCCTGAGAAATAATCTGCAGTAGCACATATATCTGTATGAACTGTCAGCTTCTGACTCGAGAGAGAGACACTTAGCTATAAAAATCAAGAGCTAGCAAAGCTTCTATTGCCATCATTTAATCTACAGTGCTTGGAAGGTCTAAGCATCTTATAGATCTGAGCTTGATTCATTCCAGCCAGGAACCTGGAGATGAGGTTAAGGGCTGGTTTTCATGCATTAGTTTCTTATTCTGTCAGTGACTCAACATGCTGAAGAGACACACAGAGGCTCAAAGGAAAGGCAACGAGGCAAACGCACATCTCTTATTGTTTGCATTACAAATGGGTTCTTAAAACGTAACTGCAGTCTGAAGGATAGAGGTGGCAGGGATCTCTTATTTTTTCCCCCTCTCCATTTAGATTAAATTGCTCTTTTGGTGGGAAAATACTGAATTACTGAAGTTAAAAAATTTCATGGGTACACAGTGGCTTCATTAGGCCTCCAGTAAGACCTTAGGTTTGGGAAAATCTGGCCAGAACCTAAAGGAGCACCTTGGAACAGCCTGGCCAGCAGAATGCTGTCCCAGAACAGGGGACACCAAGGGCACAGCAGGGTCACCGATACCTCCAACAAGGGTCCAAACCGCAGGATAATACTTTAATTTCTCTTCAATAATTACCACAAAATATACCTTGAAAGGACTCTGCTTTGCTTCATGGCGACCAAAACATCCTTTACAATTTTGGCATATTTCCCTGGACAGAAATATTGTTTCCTGTTCAACAATTTACCAAAGGGTGCCTAGAAAACAGCATGGCTTGCCATTGCACTCATTTTCTCCCTATGGATCCAATCCTGTATGTTTTACTCGGGAAAGTAGTCCACTGCCTATGATATGATTTTTTTGCCAATGTTAGGGAATAATTTTTCATCCTTCAATGAAAATCCAAGAGCTTAGCACCAAGACCACACAGATGCAGGGAAGAGAAGTGAATTGCATTTTGTCCTGGCTTGTGCATCATCAACAAATTTGTCTGCAAAGTTTTACTTCCTTAAGTTTTCATTCAGCTACTTATGGATGGAGCTAGAAAGAAGGAGGTTTGACTCTCAGATGTGGAATTTGGTTAAGCAAAGCTGCTGAGAGAATCCTATTTTGACTGGTAAATACCGCCAATTTGTTATAGGAATCTCTCTCTCTAGGAACTTCTATGGAACAAATGCTGTGTTAAGAAAACCTTTCTTCCCAGAAGCCATGTTTCTCAGTACATCCCCTACTGCTGTACCTTTTCACTACCATGTTAACTATCAGAGCATGCAAGCCCAGTGAAGGCCTTAAACTGTGTTGCGTGCAGACGGAATAGCTTGCCTACATCTATTTCCACCTCTCACTGGGCAAACAGATAAGTAGTAAGCAGCACATTCAACAAAAAGTGGGTCAATTTTGGTTTATAGTGTTGTAAGTCCATTAAATTGTCCTGCTGATAAAGCATGCCAATATGTTGCCAATTTTTAAGCATAAGATAAATTTTCCAAGTCACTCGTATCTTTCTGACCACTAACAAATAGATCGCAGTGTAAAGGGCATGAAATAGGCAGCAGTCCCAAACTTTCCAAATGTACCTAAGCTGCCAGAAACATGCTTTTGTGTGCACAGATCCCACCCCTTCTAGAGACAACTGCCCTCAACAATCTTCCTGCTCCATGCTAACAAGGTACTAATAACAATAGTAATCACAGTTCACCTGCTCAGCTCACCTCAGGAGCATGGCAGCAAATTGATGATCATTTCTCATTGTGAATTATGACACAGGCACATCATCTCACCCCTGGAATAAAGCAGCACCTGCCAATCCTGTTAAAAAAGCAAGGGGAAAAATGAAAGCCTGCCGTAGCCAATCTGATTCCCTGCTGACTCTAATTACCCAGACGGGAATTTTACAATTGCTTCCTCCACCAACTCCTGCTCTGCAGTCTACAGACTTTGGCTAGTTCTTTCTTTTGTATGCCTACCGCCACCGAGTAGATTGGGTTCCTAATGAGTCTTGACACTAATGGCACAGGGAGACAGCACAATTACATATCCCCCTCCCATTCAGAGCAAACCTGGCAGGAAATGACCTGAGACCTCACACCCTTCTACCCCAAAGAATCCAGTTATAATGCCTCAGGAGCAGGGCCAGCTGGTGCACACTCCCCCCTCCAGCAGCCCTCACTTCACTTCCCCTTTCCATTGTGCAGGTGGCTGGAAACAGTTCCTTATGGCCTAATCCATGCCTGGGTTGAGGCTAATACAGAAGCCAGAGAAGCCCGAGCACATTTGGAACTGAAGCCCATCAGGAAAGAAAAAAAAATAAAAAATAAAAAAGCCCACATGTGCTGGAGAGCTCTAACACACAGTTGTTGTCTATTAGGTGTTTAACAATGTGTGTAACTCAGACTGCTTTAAAGTGGGGAGGGGAGAGACATGTGCTTCTGTGATTTCCATGCCGATTGTAGTCAAGGTGTAAAAGAGACTGGAGCTACCTATTGAACTGTGAGCTAATTACCAGAAGAAACAGATGTTGTCTGCTAATGAGGATGCAGATCCATGAGAAGCATCTTAGCTGGTGAAGAATAAACATGTCTTCTGCTCCTTGAGTGAGCAGCAGCCTACAAAAGATGTCTTATGCCTGTGACCCATGTTGCCACATCATCTGGACAACTCACAAATGACAGTATGTTTGCATCTGTCAAACGCCCTGCAGAAAAAGAAAGCACTAGCCCCAATATATAGGTGGGAAGATGAGGCAGAGGACCAAAGGCAAACACAGAGTCTGGTCAAAGCATAAAATAGGCCCAAATCTGCTTATTTGCACTCCAGTGCTTTAAATGCAAATCTATTGTTTGCCTCATGCTAGTAACTCTGAACCCCACATTTCATGTATCGTTTAATCTCTTTCACTGCTTTACTACCCTACGAGAGCGTAATGTCCTACTTCTATTAACCTCACTGCTCCTTCTGTTTCCCCTCAGGGACCTCTAAGTCTTCTGTCTCACAGCTATTTTTCCTAATGTAGGAGATGTTTCTCTTAGCCCTCAAAGAGTTCATCTGGCCTTCAAGGTTCTTCCTCCTTCTCTGCATGAACTGCTGCAGTTCTCAGCTGCTCACCAACTTCCGTCTTGTTACTCTCCCCACACATACCCTGACAGTTTCTATGTACATCATGTACTTTCTCTCCTGGACAGCAATATCTGTGGTACTCTAAGGCTGCCATCAGCATGAGTGATCTCTCTAATGGCAATGCTTATGGATTATTACAGCTTAACACCAGGGGAAAAGATTGGAGAATTTATCTCCAGTGTAACTCCACTGGAAGCAGTTACAGCATGGATCAAGGATCATTGCAACCTTTTTCACCCTCTTCTCCAAAATTTAATCTAAAATATATGTAACTTTAAGAAAACAACAGCTAATTTTAATCCCACTAACTGCTCTTTTCCCTATTGACAGGTGTTCTGAATCACATCATATTCTGCAGAGCTTTTAGGGACAAGGAATTATGCAGAGAAAGCATCACAATTATGCAGGTGTTGCTATTCCATAACCCACTACACAAAGTATTCCATACTTGCAAAATATGAAAAAGGAGCAGTAATTTCAAGTGGCTCAGGAAACTCCTAATGGAGTTCTTTCTTTTTATTTTCCTCTCCAGTTTTAAAGTATTATTTACTGTAGTATTCAATTAGGAACAAGGGTTTACTATAGCAACCACAGCAGTGAGAGGTACTATTCATACACCGTCTCTGAAATACTAGCTTTTAAGCACCTTCTTAGCAACACTTGTTGATAAACCTACGGCACAGGAGAGTGCTGTGTCGTTTATAAGGAGTGACTTGCACACTAAATTAAGTCTGCAGGAACTGTATTTCTTAAGGTTTTCCCCTTCCTCCGTGGCTTTAACCTCCTAGAAGTAGCACCACAGAACAACGTAATGAAAATACAGACATCCTCTTTGGACAAGGACTACAAAGAAGGATCTGTCATATGGCAGCTTTTCTCTCTGCCACAGTGTGGCAGCAAAAGTTGCTTGTGATTCACTGCATCAGTATCTTCATAGGCATTCCAGCTGTGACCTTGCTATCACTCATTCTGGGGACCCTCTCTCATTCAGCATCTGCCAGCTGTCAGCATGGGACTCCAGGGAAAATTATAGAAGATTTCTGGAAAATTACAAGGGGCAGCAGAAGGGAGGATTTGATTTGTTTCTATTTTCTGTGTATAAGGGAGTTTAGGTGCCCTCAGTTTGTCAGCTTCCTGACTTTCTTTTGCCTGGGTGTCTCTCTCCATGCTTCTGTAGTCTTCCACTTCACTGCTTTAGTTTTCCTCATGTCTCTCCATTTCACACACTTCCTCTTCCCATGATGTCATTTGCCTGCCCAAAACCATTCCACAAGAATGGGAAACCAACAAAGAATCCTATCCCCTTCTGATGGGGAGACTGGGTATTATTTAGACATGTCAGTGAGTGTCAATAATTATCTTCCTTGACAAGTTTTCCTTCCTCAAGCTGCACTCTCTTTACAACGGCACTTTCCAGACCCAGCAAAGCTGCAAATGGATGTGCACTAGGAAAACCCGCAATTAACAACTGTGGTTAACCACAAGCTGATAAGACCATTTTAAACATGCCTGTCTTTGTCTAGACTAGATGCTAAGTGGTGTTTGAAGTATACTCGCTTTAGACGCTATGAGTAATTCTGTTTTCACATTCCCACCTGCTTCCCCTACTGGTTGAGAACATCATAACAAATATATTCATGGTTCCTGTGGATTTGATATTCAGGATTCTCACTCTTTTATCGATTGAGGTACCATTGAATTCAAGCTGGCAGCGTTCCACACTGCAGGACAGAAGTGCTGATCACTGCATCCTGATTTCTTATCTCATTATGGCCTACATTTTTGACTGATATACTCAGTTGCATTTTCCACTTCCTTCCTAAAATCCAGCTGCCAGCATGGTCAGGTAACCACTTCACTCCACTACAGGGTAGCTATACTGGGGCAGTAGCTGCAGCACCTATTTTGTGTCTATTGTTTGTAAAATGCGTTGGAGTTAAGAAAGCTATGTGCACTTCCAGTAATACTGTTCTTTCTAGAAAGCTATCTGCAGACATGTTCAAAAGTACATTCTGCCATGAATTTCGGGAAGAGTGTTAGATTTACATAAAAGCCAAACACTCTGTTAGACAGGAGCTCCTGATTTGTATCGTTACCTAGGCTGTGGCTGTAGAAAGCGTCTGAGCACACGTAAGCAAGAACCTGATCGTCTGAATTGGGTGCTGCTGATTACAGCTGTTATTGTAAGAAGACTTAAGGGAAACACAGATGCGCACCCTAGGCTCGTCTCGACAGAAAGAAACAGCTCTGAGCACTCACGCAATTACAGCTGGAGAAATAGAACCACTATGGATTATCAGACTGCTCATTAACTTCCACTGCCAAGGTTAACACCTGTCTTTTACCCCTCTCATGTACACACCGTGAAACTCCCTTTGATTGTCCACTTCTATCTTCCTGCTGTAGGACCCAAATCAAGCCCTGATTAGGCTGTTTTCAATCTTCTTTAAAAAGCCATGGACAATTTTAAGTGAAATGATGTTGCACGAATTGTTTTAATTAAAAGAACCCTATTTTCTCCTTGACTAGAATCATACCCCAGGTAGCAACAACACTGACAAGAAAATCAACAGGTGGCCTGTTTGCCAATTACCTGAGCATCACATCTGCTTTATTCAGCACATTTTCAGTAGGAGTTGGTTATATTCACTCAGACTTTTATAGCCAAATTTATTAATGACTCTTAAAATGCTAGAAATTTCACTGAATTACCTCAAAGAGATGTTAAGGCAGGTTATACCCTTCAGCAGGCTAATGGCAAACAAGAAGTGTGGCTGGGGTCTCATTCATTAAAAACCGTGCCATTCAGCTCCAGCATGTCTATTGGTTTGCTATTCTGGAAGGCATAATTCTATGCTGATACTTTCCCAAGTCCCACATTGCTACATATTTTGAATAGTTTGTCCAAATACGGTCTGATTATTACTAAGTAGGAAACCATTGCCAACAAATTTCATGCAGTCTGGATTTAATCTCAGAATAGGGTGGAGAATGATTATTACAAAAGACCTTCTATCGTGCCATCTTTCAGCTCAAACTATTTGGGCAAGCCACAGGCAGGCTTGGTACCCATGCTAAGTTCCTTGTAGCTCGTATCTCCAAGAAAGCTCTCTTCACCATAAATTCAAAGCTCTGCTTCCTTAGCTGGGAGTTATTGGGGCTCTGTGTTCCCTGTGCACTGTGAAAGAAAATCCCCTAGGCCTAGACCCCCAGACAGACTTAGTGGACTGACTGAGAACCTGAAGTCCCTGTGTGTTACTGTCTCCACGCTCTTGATACTCCATTTTTTTTGGCATCCCCACTAGCACCTCTGTGCATTATTTCATGACCAGTTCCACAGAAAATACAGCTGTAACTCACCTTCCTTTTACACGGGAGAAAAATGAAGTGTTTCTGAGTGTTCAAAGCACTGACACAGGTTGTGGCGGCTCTGGATTCAGCTCCCTTCCTTGCCTGGAAAGTAAAACAGATTTAACCATCAAGCTAATTGCAGGAATATACTTTTGCTAAACCTCAAGGATTACTGTGAGAGATGAGGATCAAAGGGATAGGGAAGTCACTTGAGAGATAGCAGATATGGATTCTAGTTCTTTCACCAGAGACTTCACATCAAGGCTTCCTATTAAGATGTTGGAAAAAATACAACTGCCAGATACAGCTCAAAAATAGGTGAATCCAGGTCTCCCACTTATTTGCCAGGTAAGCCCCCTGCTCCCAAGTGTTTTCTCTGGCAGCTCCCACAGAAGGAACTGAAACCTCTTGGTAATACACCTTCACTTTTAGAACTCACTCCATATTTGAGATATGGGTGCAAATCTCAGGAAGTCTGGTTGTTTGCTGACTAATACGATTAGTCTAGGTGAGAAGTGTTTTGGAAGTAGGGTATTCTGAAAAAGAAAAGCTTATGCTTCCATTGCCAGGAAAGAGCAGCTGCTTGTGAAGCCTAAGTGGGCACAACTTTAAACACAGGTCAATCTTCAGTTTGTTGGCTTTTGTGAATCGCTCTCCGAGATACTTATTTCCCCCTGGATACTGCAGAGATAATCTAGGTACCTCAGTCAGGTTTGTGATATTAGAAGCTGTAAATGCTTATGACTTTGGGTCTTTGTGTCCTAGGTGTTGCAGGAGTTGATAGTATTTTATGCTATTACATTCTTCAGGAACAATTCTTTCACCCATGTCCTGATGGCTTCTACCCCACATGCCCAGGTTCAGAAGGCAGCTCCTGACGAAGAGATGCTGTCAGCCAAACTACCAGTGCTCAACATAACTGCTTTCAGCAGGGAAAAAAGAAAAATCCAGGTTCATAATAACGGTCTAAAGCTGACTAAGCTGAGAGGCTATGATGCATACTCTGTCACAAGCCCCTTAGATTATCAGCTAAAATGATAAATTTGAAGATAAGATGAAGTTACCTCTTCTCCACCTTGCTGATGATTAGACCAGAACAAGTCTGCAGGGCTGCAGGCACAGGCGAGGAGACACTTTTGCTGTGACAAGATCAGCTCTAAGACCACCAATAGGAAGAGGAATTGGAGTAACCACTTGAAAACCACTGGCTGTCCCACTAAATTTGTCAAGGGCTTGCAAATAGTGATTTTTCAGCTCAGCAACTGAACCAGAAAAAAAACCCATAAATATTTCATTTTATTTAGATTGAACCTAAGCCTTTGTTTTTAAACCCATCATCCTTCCTCTGTGTTGAACAAGTGCCCCATTTAAGCAAAATGGGATATTTTGTTTTCAAGGACTTGTAAGAAAAGCAGAAGAAATGAGGGGTTAGTTTCAGGGAGGTGGTAGAAGATGCTGTCCCCAGTGTAAGAGTCCCTCAGCAATGGTTGATGAACTTACCTCAGATTTAGGAAGTCATCCCTCAAAACCTAATTAATAATAGGGGCAAGGATTAAAACACTGCCTCCTGTGGAGTGCTCTGTATGTTAGATTAGGAAGTTGTGGTCTCTCTGGCTCACAAATATACACAATCCCTTGAGGAGGATCTGAAGGTATCCCGTCTCTAAATACCCCGTTGCCTGTCAGCCGAGGCACATTCCTGTGCGAAGGGACATTGAAGGAAGGGGACAAATCCTCAGGCTGAGAATTGATTTGGATTCTGTCATGTACTAGAGGTTTTTATTATCTACCCCTCTCTCATCCTCTTCTGCTGAACTTACGCAGTAAATTAGACTGACATCTGCCAGTAATGAGGTAGCTACAGCAAATCCTGCCCTAGGGTGAGAAATTGCCTTCTTAGGATCCCTTCCAGCTCCCTCTTCTGTGATCCTGATTGATGATGAATTCTTGGGTGAAACAAACCCACTGTTTACTATTTGCTTTTGTGGCATAACAAGTTACCTAAGGGTGAATGAAACAGGATAATGGCTAACTGGGTAAATTACGGAAATGGGTTTTCCCTGGACACACTCTAACCATGCTGAATACTACCCTTATACAGCAAATTATCTGGGACCAAAACAGAAGAAACAAACAAAGGAACTACTGGATAAAGGGAAATTGCTAAAGGAATGTAAAGTTACTTCCTCAAGGAAGTTGAATTTTAAACATTAGCTGGACTGCAGTAGAGTTTTCTAATAAACTCTCTGGCTTTCAGAATTATTTTCATTTATTGAAATGTTTGGCAGAGTCGAGTTGTCGATTTTCTCTGTTTACCCAGAGGTTATTTCTGCCTGTCTCCAATGGCAGTCCTCTCCCAAGCATTCACTCTCAGGATGGAGGCTTGTTCCAGTGATTCTGATCCTTCTTCCTGCTGCAGTGAAGGTCCGTGGCGTAGCTTTGCCTCCCGTTAGACTTCCTGAGGAAAGCCAACACTAATGCCAGGTTTGGAGACAATACTGTCCCTCCGTGGACTGTAATATGAGGCTGTAAAGCAAACTTTGCTTTCAAACAGCCACAACAAAATAACAAATCCGCCCCTTCATTTTCTACACTCTATTTTCCTAATTAGGTGGGTGGGAGAACAAATGTCCACATGCAGAAAGTAGGTGGGCATAGGCTGGATAAATCCCATGCTCCCAATCTTGGCATGGAACAGCGCAGCCATTATCCCTTCTAAATGTCAGGGAACTAGCTCCAACTCTGCGAGGTGCCAGACACCTGCTCCCACTACTCCCAGCTCTGCCTTCTGCTGTTGCATCTCTCGCTCACAGGCCTTGGTGTAATTCCACTCTGCACAAATTGAGGCATAAGTGCCAGGAAAGTGGGATTCTGAAAGCATTTCATCGAAAGGCACAGACCAGGGCAGCAACAGACCCACAAGGAGGGACACAGCTGCCACTTCCATGAAGAGGAACCACTCAGTACTGAGACTGCATGTTGATAAAAAGCCAGCAGAGGGTTAAAGCAAGATGCTTTCTTGCAGGCAGATGAAGCAAAATGGATTTAGGGATTTCTTGACTACAAAAATAGGTGTAAGAGCCACAAAAGGCTATTGAAAGGAGATAGTGAGCTCCACTATCTGACACATGTCAATACAGAACCACTGGCAAAAGAACAAGGCTGTCACATTGAAAAAGTAGCTCTTCCAGCCACAGGCTGGGCTGCAGGGCAAATCCTGTGCAGCAAAGTCCTCATATACAGGGGAATGTAACTGACTTCATGCAAGGAGGCAGCAAGATGGGCAGAGCCTGCCTCAGGAGGACATCATCACTCCCTACGATCAGGGCTCCCTACATGCTGCTATCTAATAGTTTAAGATGGGAAGAGCCAGTGGATCCATCAGCAACCACGATGAGTAGTAGAAGACAGAGGGGCAAGGAGGTGGGGTGGAGGGTAAAGAGGAAGAGGTGAGAGAAGAGAAAGAAACCAGTTTCTTTCTCTGATGGCGTCACCAGGGACTCACACTGCTGTCTGGAGCAAGTGACGCCTAATGACCGTTCAGCAGCAACCCTAACACCCCTCCAACCCCCACTATGTAGCAAAGCAGCCCAATGGCCAAAAGAGGAGCCTAATGCAGATCACTGCAGCATTCCAACATGGTACAGCAAACCTATCACCGTTCTTTGCAAGGTGGAAGCGTTTCATGCCTCAGTCAGCTGTCAGCCCACCCCCTTGTTGGAGAGGCACTGACAGCTCTGCCATGTGGACAGTGGTTCTCCACTCCCTGATCTGCATGTGCCATGGTGCTCACACCACTCTTGTCAGCTGAACAAACCAGCTGGTTTAGTCTAAAACCAGTTGGGGAGCATGCTGCTCCTCCGGCACGTTTGGGGGAAGGCAGTGCCAACAGGCAAGGATAGCTTTTCCACTGGAGGCTTGGAAGCAGAAAGAGACGTACCTTGCCACACTGGAGGCACAGGGAGCATTGGTGTGAAGAAGGAACATGTGCCACAGCCCAAGGTGGTCACACTCCCGCAGACAATTGCCAACATCCTCAGCTGAGTTAGACCACTGTTTACCATATACATTTCTGTGACTGAAGGTGTATCAGTTCCACAATCCTTGTCAAATAAGAACAGAGTGTGCCATTCCTGATGTACTCCTGCTTGTTACATATATTATTGATATGAGCAGGATTATTTATCTGCTGACTGTCCACATCCCATCAAAACCCTTGTAGCAGAGCAAGTTCACCACTCTACTTAACTCATGCCTCTTTGGGCAAACCTGCTGCCTGCCAGCCATAGCACTGCAAATCAAGCAAGACATTTAGCAGCAAACTACAGAGATAGGTAAGAAAGCGAGCTGGTACCGTGCTTTCTAGCTCATCACACAGCTTCACCTTTTTCACACCTCACTGCGCAGGGGCCTGCCCACTAAAGACACCAAATAACATGCCAAGCAAAATACAACTCTTCTTGTGACTATTGAGTGGTTTCTCTGGCAAAGAGAAGCACTGGTCTCCCAGTACAAACCATTTGTCAGCATAATGCTTCCACGAATGACAGACCAGTTCTCCCCATGAGTGGCCTTCAGAAAAGTTCCCAATTACACCAAGCTAATGCAGAGGAAGAAATGTATTGATTGGCATAGAAACAGAAAAATATTCCCAGACTACTTTCCGCCTCATTTCGAAACTCATATCAATCCCCCATATGTCAGCACAAGTAGCAGTGTTAACTATTCCATTTTCTGTGGAGCTGGTGAGAACCAGCTTGAAAATTCTTATGTAGGAATTTAGCCTTTCCCTCTGAGAATCATAAACATTAATCAAACCATACACTGCAAGAAAATAATTTTTAATTGATATCTCATAACACCTAGCAATTCCCAACCAAGTTACAGAAGTATGAACAATGTTCAAATAAGGCAAAGATACCATCCTTCAGGAGGAGAGGCGCAAACAAGAGAGGGAGCACAAGAAACTGAGAAATTATGTAGATTTCAGACACATTCTGAGTCATATTTATTAAAGAACAAGTCACTTTATAACGGAGGGTTTCTGTTACTGTAGGGTTTTTTAAAGGAAAATCATTATTGGAAACTGCAAGATATATGCCAGGCACATATTTTTCTTACCGAATGTCTTATTTTCTAACCTCATATAGTGCTTCAGAATACATTGCTATGGGCAAGTATCCTTCTGAAGGAACACCTTGGAGAAAAAATCACTGTTGAGAAGATTAGCATCTAGCATATAAAATAACATAGGACAACATATAGCTGTATATGGAAAGGAGGACAAATACTTGCCTAACCAGATGTCAGTAGGTCAAACTTTGATCCCAGATCACCAGTCTGAAATAAATCCATTTACATGCACACTAACCTGATGTCAGCATGATAAACGAGCTCAGAATTTGCCAGCCAACCACTCTGTACACTTGAAGTCTTGCTGCTTGGCTGATACGAGTCTCATTGTTGGGAGCCATGTGGATTTCCACTTCTGGAGTATTAACTGCTTTTTAGCCAGCAAAATCCACAGGATCTGTTTGTCTTGGAATCAGAAAGTGCCAGCTGTCTACTTCACTCAGTATGAATAAATGCAGATTTACTGTTTCAAAAAGACTTATGAAGAACAGTGGTTGTCTGAAGCTAGAAACCACCTTTTTAATCTCTACAGGCAATCCCCAAACATTGGTTGTGTTGTTTGTGGGTTTTTTTGTCCCTACAATACCTGTAACCTCAAACCCAAAGGCTGCATCTGAAGATTCTCTACAGACCAGCCTTTAGAGAGAGATAAAGTCAGATTCTAGTTGGGGCTATCGAAAAAGTTTGCAGGTTATTATTGCATTACGTGCTGTCTTGGAGAAGTGCCCAATTTTAGCTTATACAGGAAGTATTAGCATGGCCAATTGTGCTATAAACATCAGAAATAACACCCGGTCCTTCCTGAGCATTGCACAGCATCTAGCTTGAGAGAAGGAAAGAACAGGGAAGTCAAGGCAAAGGAGAAGCAAGAGGAAGAGTCAATGAGCCCTAAGAGGAAAGAAAGGGGATGACTACCTTCAATTTCAGGGAGAAACTATGCTGGAGATGAGAGTATCCAAGATCCATTAATGTCTATTTCTCTTCCCACCTGTACAAACCAATTCATAAAATTCAGCAGGTCTGTCTCAGTCTTAGCGCAAGCACAAAAGGAACACCTGCTGTTGCTATTACAAGAGAAAAACAAATATCTGATAAGAGGGAAGGCAGAAAGAAGTATTATCTAGATGGCTTTCTCCTCACTTAAACGCAATCCAATGCTAAAAATCTCAGCTTACATTCTGTTCCTGACACAGAGGACCAGCAGAAGAACCACAAATCCTGATCCTATTCACATCATGGCAGGTTAAGAACACAAGGACGTTTGAACTTGATTACCCTTGTTTGAAAACAAGCTCAGATTTGGATGTGAAACCAGAAAGGCTCTAAACATTTTTGCCCAAAATAATTTAAAAGCTTCCCATACAAGATTTCAGCTCAAAAGGCCCACCCATTCAAGGTGGCACATATATCACAAAATACTGTGACTGGGGTAGAAATCTCAAGAATATCTCAGACCACTGCAGACCTGAAACAGAGATCCATCAGGTCTTACACATGAAATACAGGATCTGCTTCTGAATCCTACCCAGCACTCTTTTCACCACAGTTTTACCTGTCTTTAGTGGTTGACTAAGCAGTACTGTGGCTTCTCTCCTTGCTCTGGGATCTTTCAAGTCCTCTGGTTCTCCAGAGCACTGTATCTGGCACTGGAGAAAAGGTCTCCCATGCGCAAGTGCAGGCCACAGCAGCTGCCCAGCGTGGCAGCCCATGACAACGTGACCCAGTACCTGGGACCATGCACCTGCATGTCAGGTGCCTCTTCCATTACATCTACCACAACTGTTGTCTCACACTGCAAGAAACCTAAAAACATACACTGGGTTGGTCTGAACCTACTTTTGAGTAGCTGAAGGCACAGGTCCACATGTAAAACAGCCCAAATACCTTGACCTAGCTATAAAAGCGCATCATCCAGACATCATTGTAGGAGTAGTACTCAGAGGGACTCAGACTAACCTTATTACTTATCTCTACATCTCAGAAACTCACTGTCAGTGTTTAGAAATTTTATTTTTTCACCTGTTCGCTTTAACTTTACTGCTGCAAAGGCATTGTCTCTCTTCATTAACATGGTTTTCACATAAATAGCTTTGCTCCAGCTTGCGTATTTTAGTGATTTACTCAACCAACACGTACTTGCTCATTTCCCTTTCAACTAGCAGCACAACTATGTGGGTGCAATTCAGTGGATGAAGCAGCTATGAAAAATTGTTTAACTGTGACCTTAAGAAGCCTAGTTATGGCAGAAACCCTCTCCCATTAATCAGCTTCATTTTGTCTATAGTATTGACTTCGTACTCTTTATGGAACCCTTCATTGCAGAAAAGCTGGTGGATAGCCCAAGAATGTCAAAATTATATTTGGATTTTGGGGCATCAATAAAAATAAACAGGAGAGCAAATCTTGACAAAATTCTTATGCAGCTTCCAGATGCTGCAACATGTACTTTTGGAAAATGATGCGGCATTTTCCTGTGTTATTTGAGAAAGTATGTAATCAGCCAGTTGCTGAGCTTATCATACAAGAAGTTGCCAGCAAATAACTGTTATCTCTCAACTATGAGATTCCTGTCCCTGGCTGACATTGCTGATTAAAGAGTTCCTGTGGTGAGCGAGCATGGAAAGGCAACCATTTTAGCTGCTGCTATATTGTTCCTCATTCATATTATTTAAAAAAAAACCCCAATGGTGCTTACACAAAGGACAAACAGCATCATAGCTGGAAAGGCATAAGCAACCATGAGTCTATAGAAAAACAAGTTACAATTCAGCACCAATGCAAGAGTGTTGATGAGATGTTACGCTGAGGCTGGCAGGACGCGTTTAGTTTGATAGATACGGTATTCTTACTTATGCAGCTGCCTGCCAGGAGCTGTAGAGATCATCCTGATTAGAAGAAGGCAGTTCCATGAAATCTTCTGTCTTGAGTAACGCTGCACTTGTGAATCCTGGTAATTCCTGCAGCTCCTGGTCAGAGGGATACATGCAGCAGAGTATCTCTCTTACCTACTCCCCAGCACTCTAGACATAGCTGAGGTCTGCAGGAGCATGGGACACCTGGACTTCTGCAAAGAAATATTGAGCAGTTATACAGTAATCCTGCTGGGGGCAAAGGTAGTCTTTGGAATCAGTGTCAATGCAGCACCCAGTGCTGTTGTCTTAATGGTAAATGGTTTAATAGAAAGTGACAACTCCAGAGTCAACAACAAACACAGTTGGGGCTTGTAATCTGAACAGCCAGATCTGACCTTTCTCTTAGCTGTCAGGGAAGAAGAATATCTTCTTTTTATATGGGAAAATCCCAGAAATAACATATGGAGATTGAACAGGAAAGATAGAGCACATGAAATGGAAGGGTTAACACATTCTTTTCTGAAAAGCTGATACCAAAGCAGCTTTGGGCACAATGCATCCCAGTGAGAGAGCATGTGGCCTAATTGGGCACTTCTTCCACCAGCAAGAGGCTCTTCTGCAGGCTAGTCACAGTCCAACTGAGGCTGGCATCCTTGCCTGGGTGAAGCTGACATACTGTGCCACATTAGGAGTGGGAACAGGACCATCCTAACAGATTAGCATGAACACAGGCTTGCCAGAATACCAGTATGTGGATAATACTTAAGTGTTAAAGGGGGGATCTGTGTCCAAAAATGATGAAACGACAGTCTGTCTTCAGCTTGCCCAGCTACAGTTAGGAAATCTGTCACAGGGTACCACAGCTGAGCTCGGCACACCCCAAAGCCATTTCTGCAGCACATGTCAAAGAATAAACTCGGTCTCAGGAATCAGATTCTCATAGGTATGAGCAGGCCCCCAGAAGAAAACCACAAGAGCCTCAGTAGACTGGTTATTTTTCTTGCTGGAGAGCCTTGTTTGGCAGGGAAGTCTAAGGATACCTTCGTCTGTTTTTTCCAGGGTAATTTATGTATCTGTGGGCTTCATGGTTAGGGTCAAACTGTGATGAAATCTATGCAGATATACAAAGCAGGGGGTAAGGCAGGAGAAACCTCTCCCCATTTCTTACTGCCTCGTGAGATTAAAGCAATACTTTGTGGTGGGTCTGAGTGCGTTAGCCTCCATTTGCTCCTTGGAGTACGGTTGGCTGGCATGCTGCTGTGTTTCAGCAAGCAATTCAGGCTAGGTACATTCAAAGCTTGCAGAATATAAACTGAATTTTTTAAGATGCTGTTTGCACATAACCAGAGGCCATGGTGTGTAAGGCAAGGAAGAGTCATACTCACAAGATCAGCATCAGCACGGTTCGCTTGGCATCCTCCTTTACCTCTCAAAACTAGGGTTTTTCCCCATCTGTAGTTCGAAGAGGGAACTACCATTTAGGCTTCTCAGGTGATTTACACAAAAAGTATACTTCAGCACCCTTCACAAGCAATTAATGTCACCTCTGAATACTCTTTTCAGAAGGTTTTCATAATAAAAGAGGCAAAAAATAACTATATTTGCACAAACCGTGGCTAAAGTGTTTGATGCTTCTCAAAGGTGTGTGTTGAAATGCAGAAATATTTTTAACCCCAGATAAGATCTTGAGGAAGTGTTTACTGGGCCTCAGAGAAAATGTAAATCAAAACTGCCAAAACTGTGTCAGTAGATTTCATTAGACTTTACTTATTTAAACTAGGAATGAAAACAAGCAGAGTTCTGGGCGTTTGTACTCCTGTGTCACTTAGCTCTGTTTACATTTTACAGTGTTTTAGGAGTAGCACAAAGGTGGCAAGTTGCTGAATTCTAAGTGTCCTTCATTAGCTGGAACATTGCATTCCCATGCTTTTTGATGAGTCACATTACTTATTTGTCACATATGTTGTTAACACAAGGAAGTGTATTCAATAAAGAAATTAATCCAGGCAGCCAGCCATGGACGGATGAATGAAAAGTGACCAAAAGCAGGTTGGAGCAAAAAGCGAGGAAGGGAGAAAGGGCTGTTAAATCTGTGCAGTCTCCAAATCCTTTTAATACCAAACACAAAGGCTTCAGAGAGTGAAATCAGCACTTCCAAATGCAGAAACCACTCTCTTCCTGATCCTGAGCAGGGACCTGGGTTGGGATTATGCTCCTCTCTTGGCGTTTGACCTCTTTGATCTGTGCTTTTTGCCTGTGTCCTGTGAGGACAGAGGAGAAGCAGCAGCTAGCATTTTGGTAGGCTACCTATCAGAGATGTGAAGAGCCTGTGGATCCTTCACCAGGGCCCACTGGGGACCCATTTTGGAAGGAATGAGAAAGCTGAAAGCATTGCCAGCATTATGCTGAGCTGTTGTTCTGTGGAGTCCAGTCTTCAGCCTGATTGTGAAATCAGAGGACTTGGAATTGAGACAAGGATAAACCCAAATACAAAATAAGGTTTCTGCTATATCACTTCTTTTCACCATTGTCTCACTAGGGCACGTGGACACCACGACATGTCACTGCCATGTTCAATATTCTAACGCAATATTTTTTTCCTCAGCATTTTGAAGGGAAAATGAACATTCTGCTATGATAACCAGGGCTATTTTTTGACGCTCTCAGACAGTATATCCAAGCCCCTTGTGCCTGACACCAAGACACAAGTGGTGGATTAGCACTGTGGCAACTTCTTCATCTAGGTTAGCCTTAGTGACTGCCTCAGTCATTGCAAGCCAAATCCTGACCATGGTTTCAGGATCTTAACCACCACATGACAGTATAAACTGGCCCTGTACACTGGTAATCAGGCCAAGAACAAGTTGACTTACCTGGCAGTATAGAAAGTAAAGGAACCCAGGTCTTTGTTTCAGTACCTAAATGGCTCTGAAAGCAAATGAAATTTGGAGCGAACACACTCATTCAAGCTTTTCTCACCATTTTTACTCTTTGGTGATAAAGGAAGCAGTAACAAGTTTGTCACTTTTCTAGGAAAGACAGGCTTCAGGAGGCCCAGATACTTTAATAGAAGGGTCCATGCAAACCCTTTGGCATGACTCCCACTGCCTGGCCAGGGACTCATTCCTTTCAAGAGATGGTTTCAAGTCACTCATTTCACTTCCATATTCTGATTCATTCCTTATTCTTAACTCAAAGAGGGAAACCTTTCCCACACCAAAGCATCAAGAAGGTCTGATCATCATCAAGGAGTTGCCTCAGTGCTGTACCCTTCTCGAAGGCATGGCTGAGCAGTTGATTGCCCTGGGAATGGGGGTAGGTTCTGTGTCTTTTGCTAGAAGGGAATGACGTTTCCTCCCTCAAGAGGCAACTCCTGGCTGTGCAGGATTGCTGGGCTCCAGTAGCTCACATGTACATCATGGAGAGGTGCATCTTGTGGTAGCTGTGCTAATGAAAAGTTTTCTGGTGGGTTTTTGTTTGTTTGTTGGGGGGGGGGGGGGGGGTTGTGTCTGGGGGGTTTTGGGTTTTGGTTCTGGTGGGGTTTGGGTTTTCTTTGTTGTTTTTTTTTTTTCCCTTTAAATAAGGGGAATTTAATATTTCATTGCTTGAGACATGTTGCTTTCAAATCTGTCCTCTGAGAAACTGAGATCACTGCAGCCTGGAGACTCAAGGGAATTACAGTCCTAGACTAATAAATTTTGGTCTGACCTGGAGCAACAATAAACTCTAAATAACCCCTCTTACTTCAGTCATGTTACTCTAAGCTCACCATGGTGTTTCATACTCTGAACATTGCCCATGCCCTCTTTTCCTGAAAGAACAGTATGATAGAAAATTTGTGTTCAATGAAGCATTC
>NW_010250922.1:79766-103263 GCF_000690775.1 Eurypyga helias
ACAAAAAAGATGGTCTCTCGTACTCTGGAGAAAACGACCAATCTTAATACCATTCTGTTGTCTCCCCAAGCCTTTCAGCTTGAAAGCAAAAGTCTTTCTCATCTTTCTTTTGCTGGCCTAATCTCAGCAGCTCTTTCAGAAAACTGATGAAATCAAAGTGTAACCTAGGATCTCCAGCAGAACTTGAGCACATCCATTGAAAGGCCTCCTAGTTCCCAATAAAAAAATTATTCAGTGTCACACAAGACTTCTTTGTCCCCCAGCTCCCACTAAGCATGGTAGAAATTGCTGCCACCCAGCAAGAATTATCTAGTTGACACCACTAACCAGTTAACCCTCATATTACTCCAGTGAGCCAGGTAGGGAAACTGGATGCACAGCTTGAAGTAATTTATAGTGTAGCCTGGATATGTGCAGAAACATTGGTACATGGCACACAACTATGTTCAAACGATTCTGAAAATCTGGTCCTAAAAGTTAAAATCAGGTTTAAACCACAGGTAAAACTAAGACTTGGTATATTTTGTCCCCAGCCCTGCAGGACAGGCAGAAGTGACTTGCAGTTCATAAGGCTTTCAACAGTAACTCTCCACTTTAATCCCACACTGACCTCCTACATGCAGATGAAGAGCTCAGGCTGTTCGTCCATTGCTCACACGTGCTCATTTGTGATTCACACAAACCGCTCTGTGGCTTGTGTTGTCATCACAGCACACTTGAGATTCAAAATCAAAACTTTGTCTCCTGCATTCCCACATGTGCCGCAACTGCTTGCCCGCCAAGGCAGTCCTGATAGTCTCATCTACCTTCATGAAGGATCATTTGTCACTTCAAGTCCTCTAGCCACCCGGAACATGGAAATTCCATTTACATAAAATCAGGGCCCAGGATGTCTCTACTCTTGCTGGCTGTCATAGCAGCCTGATGCATGGGTGGTCACAACAGCCCTTCATCCTCTCATGGCGTGTCCCTGCCCATGGCAGGGGGTTTGGAACTAGATCATTTTTAAGGTCCCTTCCAACCCAAACCATTCTATGGTTCTATGGCATCTCTGAGTTACGAGTAGCAAACACAAAGGAAGAAAAGGGAAAATGCATTCTTCAGCCTGTTGCAGAATGGCAGGCTAAGCATTCAGAAGAAACCTAAGGGATTTTATACAATCAGAAAGGATTTATAGAGATGGTAAGCTGCTCTGAACATAACTTAGCACAAAAATTAATAGCTAGTTCTTCCTCTCTTTAATACAAACTTTCACAAAAGTCCCCCTTACCCAGGACTCAAGCTCTGAAAAAAACATTGGTAATTTAGGGAGCTTCCTAGCTGTCTTCTACTGCAGAATGGATCACTTAAGGATTTCAGCCTTAGATTAAACCTCTTGGGACGCTTCAAATGTTGTCTTTCTACACCAAACATCATCCAAATCAGTTGTTGCCATAAACAACACTCAACCTGCCTTCTCTTCTTGCTAGAAGAACTAGATGCAATGGGACTTAGTAACCATAATTTTTCCCACCACAGCTTCCAGCTCAAGACTGCTCACCAAACAGCTATCCGTTTTTTGTGGGTTCCAGCTCTGCAGTGCTCTCCAAGAGATCAGTCTCATCTCAGGAAGGTGAGCGCATGGGTCCAGCTTCACTCTGGGACATGGAAGACAATTCTCAGAAATCTGCAGGAATTCTGTTTGTCTAAATCTGAGCTGAATCTGACCCTTACCGAATTTTAATGCAACTGGCAGAGTTCATACATTACACGCTTCTTCTCTTCATTTAGTTCATAGTTCAAAAAATAGTATTCCTCATCTATCAGCATTTCAGAATGAGTTATTTGTTTAGTAGCAAAGAAAAGTGATTAAAATATACAACATGGTGAAAATCACATTCTCATCCTCTGCTCTGCTCTATAATTCACACTGAAGAACAAATGAGATTACAGCTCTGGGACTGTCTCCAGAATGAGTTACATTTGTCCCATTTCCCATTCTTGTTATAATCTTTGTCGAGACAGTAGAATGATATGTCCCATTTGCTGTCCCCTTCACAATATTTGTCACACTACTGTCACTACTACAGTAATAGAGTTGCTGGATGCCCATATACACATCATGAATTATTTGTTGATGTAAAGGAAAGTTTTCTTGCATTCTCTCTGAGTAATCCGTCCTTCCCTCTAAATCCAGAAGCAGGCACTGATCAACATTATTCCTTTTTATTGCTTTTAGGATGAGATTTGCTACTCTGAACCTTCTGTTTAGAAGGGGTAGAGGAGAAGGGGGTGAGCAGCAGAGTGGCAGACACAGCGTATCACTTTGCTAATTGCAAAGAGGGATCCAGGTGTTGGCAAAGATCAAACCTACTAATATAATATCACTCACCCTAAAGGGCAAATAATTGCCACAGATAAATCATTGTTCAATAAACACACCATTAGAATAACCATCTATCCCTAAACAAACAGCTTTGAGAAAACATTTCTTATGCAAGCATTTGTGAGGGATTGGTAGTCATCAACTAACAGCATTTAAGATAACTTCAAAAATGGATATGCTCTGGTTGCTGCTGAGTAAATGCAAATAGGAAAAGCAAAAGGGAAAAAATTAATGCATGAATAGTGGTAGCAACACTTCAAAACTAACAAGTAAAGGAAGGAACAAACATTACCCTCTTTTACTTGCACAAATGCCTCTCATGGCAGAATACTGAAAGGGTGATTACCCCGAGCAAGCAATCCCGCAATCCCCTGTTATTTTAGAGGTTCAGTTTAAAGACCTACCTGCCCCTCCTTGGTTAGAAACTGTGCAATAGCAGGCTCACTACAGTGGTCTTCAACATATCTTGAGTATGACTGGACTGGAAATTAGGTGGTTTTGAACACTGGACCATTGCACAGAACCACAATTCCAGCTCACACTCCTGAAGGAACTGCTCCTCTCTGGGCAAAGACCCCCAGGAGTTCTGAGCCAACAACCACCACAGCTGAAGATAAAACTCCCCCTCAGCCTCTCCCACCACCTGGAGCCTGGGGTTTCTAAATGCAAACTTCTGAAAACAAGGAAGTGGGAGCTGTAGTAAGGGAAATGCGATCAGAACCAGGAAATACAGAGCTAAGGGGATCCCAGCCCTGCACCCTGGAGCTGCTTGGGCACCTTAGCAGCAAGCAGATGACTGGAAGTAAGTGCATATCCTGAGCATTCACGGCTCTTTGCTGCAGCTGTCAGCAGTAATCTGCATTTGCTGTGTGAGCCGCAGCTGTACAGGGAGATGGCTTTGCTCCACTATGGTACACTCCAAACAGCTGTGTTCTGGCAGTAGTGCTGCTGGTGCCAGCCACACTGGAGAGGGCCCAAAGGAGTGTACTAGAGGAGGGGAAGGAAAGAAGGCCAGCTGAACCAGACTGACAGCAGAAGAAAAGCCCCACTTTGGGCATTCTGCCTGGGACATCAAGGCACCATGGGAAACAGACAGTCTTTGTGGTATATGCTATGTCATGAGGATATAAGAACCCTTTATGGTCCAGCCCAAAGGTCCATTCAGTGCAGTTCACTGGTAAGCCTAGCCTTGGCAGGTCTGGGAGCAGGAACCCAGATCATACTGGAGCTAGCACAGGCACAGGCCATTCAGCAAAGCAACCAGGCAGAAGGAGCACAAGAACATGCTGCCCACTCTACAGCATGGAAGTAGGAAGTGGCCAGCCTAGCATACCACTTGGGATGGAGGGATAAATGTACCAGCAGAAAGCCTGGTCAAAAGCTGCAGCAAGCCCACTGTAAGAAGACAATCTCTCTATGAGCACCAGTTTGATAAACATGCTTATGAAAAGGGTGAACAAAGGAGTTTTACCATTGGTAAGTCCTGATTAGCAACAGCAAAAGCACTGGTTCTTCCCTAGTCAAAGAGCCAGGGGGATCACTATAATATATATTTCTGAAAACAAGCAATTAATATAACATGACAGCTAGAAATTAACAATGGAGACTTTCCTCTCTCCGGAGAGAGACAGAGGTGGTCAACAGCATGATGGCCAGGGCAGCCACAGGCACAGAATGTGTTGAGGACCTGATTTGAGCCTCACATGCAGCAACTCAACTGCTTCTGCTCTGACATAAATGACCCAGATACTCTTTTAGCTCTGTTCTAAGCTGGATGTCATGAGCCAGCTGTGCACTCACTGCATCTTTCTTGAGGAGGTTTGCAAGCTTAAGAATGTTAAATGACAAGGAAATATAAATAGGAGACTGTCATTCATGCCATTCACACAATTAATTAACTTTTCTCACCACACAAACAGAAGCAGCAATATGGCAGCCAGTTTTGTATTTCAAAATGAAACCGTAGCAAGAATGCTGTCAGGTTTTTTTCAGAGAATATACATTCTTTATAGATACTTTCTGTATTGCTGTTTGAAATATGTATTTCCAGATGTGAAATATAGGCATGAACATTGTGTACCAGTTAAAAAAAAACCCAACAAAATACATGAAACTTGATGTGAACAGAGAGAATAAGAACAGAGAAAGCATACGGATGCTCCTTTATCGCCCTAATACCACCCTCCCAGCATCCAGCTGTTTTCAGCTCAGGAGATGTTCTCCCTATTGCAATCCTTTCTTTTCCTTAACCGTAAATTTTCAGTCAGTCTGTTCAGGTGAGAGCAAGGTTTCAGCCATGATCCAGAAGGATTTCTTCTTTTAGACTAAGATGGGATACTTCACACTGGTTAAACTTGCCATGAATTTAAATAAATAAATAAATACCCAAACCATAAGTCAAGTTTACCAGAGGCTAACTGCTACCTCAGTTTTTGCACACATCTATCAGTCAGCCAACAAAGTAGGAGAAGGAAACCAATGACCATAGAGTCCCCAGTGAGAGTCAGTTTTGCAGTTGCTGCTATTTACAAAAGGTGTAGGCTAAAGTCACTTTCATACACCTTAAGAACAAGACAATTTTATATGTCTGTATAATTATTCAGATCTTTATTCTTGGTTATATGTTGCATTACCATAATAATTTATTGTCCCTTGTTAACTATAGCGGTTGTGTTTATGTACAGCCAGCAGGTATGAATTCCCAGGAACCATTGTGGGGTTTCACAATGTACTGCAGAAGGAAAGCAAGCAGTTGCATAATTATTCCAGCATGACATGTTCATGCATAAAATTAGGCCTTCTCTCCAAGCACTGTCTGTCAATAAGCCCTGTAAGTCTATAGGAGAGCTGTTCATAAGACATTCAATTTTACCTATCAGTATGATGTCCAATTACTTGGGAAAGGGTGAAAGACTTTATGCCACATCTAAACATGACAGACATAACCTTTAAGTACTGGCAAATGCCAAGATGTTGCTGGCGGTAGGCATTCTGAACATGTTTGTGTTTTTCTTTATACACCGTTTCCCCCTTCTTTTTATATAAATGCAAATTGTTAAGTGTTTTAAAACCCAGCACTATCACATCTCCCAGGAAGCCAGTTTGGAAAATCAAAGGAAGTTCTGTGCTACTTAACCTTGCCTAAGGCTTTTAATGTAATGTAAGTTTTGTTCTCTCCACACTACTAAAGTAGCATTTCCCTGACCCTTGGCACACAAGTATCAGGTTGTAAGTTCAACACTGGTCCAATTGCTGAACCTTGCACAAAAGGAAAAAGAAGTGAAATAATTTTGTTGTATTGGCCTAAGTAAAACGCATCAAAAGTTATTGCTCCATCTCCAAATGGTAAAGCTGATCCATACCTCACAAGTCTTGTGAAACAGGCCAGCATACCTTAATACCTCCCAGTGGGAAGCACAACAGCAGGTCTAGTTTATCTTAATTATCTCTCTTTATCTCCACAGGAGGAAGTGATTACTACCAGTGTGTTTCTGGCTAGAACAGAAGAAGCCAAAGAGCATGTCACCTCCATTTCTCCACAACTGCTCCCACAGCTCAGGTAACTGCAATAGGAAAACCTGATGGAGGGAATGGAGACTGGGAGAATGATACTTCTCTTGTTTTGGGTTACCCATTTGTGCTGGTTTTAGTCAGGACTGAGTTAATTTTCTTCACAGTAGCTGGTATGAGGTTATGTTTTGGATTTGCCCTAAAAATAGTACTGACAAGGTGGTTTTTATTTGTTTCCCATTGTAACTGGAGGTGGATTGTCTGAGTCACACTGTGTGTAGAAGAGACAAAAAAGTTTCTTTGTGTAAAGGAGGATGTGTTTTATCCTTGCTTACCACACAAGGAAGCAACAAAGAGAAAGCTGGCTGCAGTCACTGAGACAGCATGCTCTAGCCAAGACAAAACTTCAAGAAACAGTCTCTGTATTAACCAGAAAAGAGAGGTAGTGAGTCCTGTGGACACCTGCAGCGCTGAGAGACTGTCAGAGTTTCCATTTTGTAGGACAGTGTGTATATGGTTGTTCTTTATGCATTAGTGAAGTTACCTTTTTGTCAAGTTATTGACTCCCTGTGTAACACCATACTGCTGCTTCTCTTTCCGCTAGCTTGAGGAGCAGGCATCTTGGGTTTTATGTTCTTGGAAAGGTGGTGTGGCCTGATTTGAGGCCTATGGCCTATTGGAAATTGCAGTTTCATTGCTTTGTGGCAGTTTTGGTTGCATCTTTAAATAGTGTCGTGGCTGATTGTTTAAATAATGTGCCTTTGCTTTTGGCTCTTTGTTATTAGAGGAGTCTCATTCTGTTTTCAGCAGGGCATTATAAGCTGCCTTAGGAGTCTGGTACACTGCCCAGAGGAGTTGGTGTGGGCTAGAACAAGATTCTCATGTGTTTTCTAGAGCCTTATTAATGAAGGAAAACTAAGAGTGTAACATAAAGCTGAGTTACCATTTTCTCATGTGCTTTGTTCTTCTGTGGTAATTGTTCCAAGGCTGCCTGACTCTTAACTTCTCATGGCCCTGAGGAACAATCTTTTCTCATCATTTATGACTTGATTGGAATTAATAACAGTAATTTCCAGAAATGTTAATGGAATTATTTAGCATATAAGACTCAGCAGAAGCACCTTGCAGAGGTAAAACCGGCAGTTATATTTCTGCCGGTTTATACCAAAAACTTAGTTCTGACTGAGCTTGTATCTGTTCCACATGCTGAATAAACATAAAAGCCACAAAATCACTGCCTTACTGGACTAAAATAGATTATTATTATGACTTCTCCTCTGTTGATTATGTTGTGTGAGAAATTAAAATTCAGTTCAATTGCCTTTTGCTGCCTATTCCACATGACTGATAGTTACCGATGGTGATCCATTTTTCCTTGACATCAAGAGCTGGATTGGTGCACAGGTCAGTCCATCAGATCAGCTTTAGAGATTGTGGCAATCTGTGGGTCTCTGTTGTATAGTGGGTTATGGATAGGGCTGTTTGCCTTCACTCTAACTCTTTCATAAAGGTACAGTCAGCAGACTGGGTCATTACTGAAAAGGAAGCCTTGAGCCTAAGATTCCCCATTTTAAAAAGAAAATGTAAGTTGACCATAAAGCTAAATATATGTTGATGGGTAGCCTGTCCTTTATCCTCGTGCGGTAAAGGGCAGATTTACAGGGCTGAAGTTAGCAGGAAATCCTTTCAAGCAGCTTTGAAAATTTTAGCCAAGAATCCTTTTCCAGCAGACTTTTGGCAGCATGTGCGCACCCTTATGGTTTCCTTTTAGATGAGGATCATGCTATGCACACAGTGAAGGATAGAAAAGCAAGATACCAGTAATAATAAAATATTAATTTCAAAAGCTGGCAAGTTTTATTCCTCCAAATCGGGAAGCTCCCTTGAGCCAGCTGGACAGACTGAGTGCTGGCGATCAGTGCTGTTTTCCGAGACAGAAGTCATTTGATAACGTTTTTCAAGCATAAATCTTTATCTCTTCGAAACATGATCTGTATCTCCTGGCTGCCTATAAAAAAATGTAGCCCAGTAAGACCCTGACAGGGGCCTTCAGGACAATACAGCTGATAAATTCAAGTGATGATGAAGGTGATGACTGCTTTAATAAGTTGTAAAACAACTACTGTTGGCATGTAGCCCACAAGCCAAATGGTTTCCTGTTTCACTGTTCTGGGAATCCCACAACAGTCTAACAAATCTAAATCTTATTCCAAGGCCCATGCTTGAAGTTCTAGCCATACAGGCCTCCAGGACCAGTGGCCTTGTGTCTGAGCATGGCTGCTTCTTCAGAGAGCATGGGGAGGTTTCATAGCAGCAACAGTAATAAGAGCTTCTGGCTAGAAAAATATCCATATCCAAAATAATTACCCGCCTGCAGTTTACCAGTGATGGCCCAAACAAATTACTGACTTGCTGATCTTTTCACCTGTGAACAATGTAAAATGATGGTTGAAAATAGGGATTGAAGCATTCATGGCATTTTTCTGCAGAAGAAATGGAATAAGGGTAGCACATGTACATCTCTGTTCAGTGAACCTCAGCTGATGTGATGATCTGTGCTTGGTGAATGATAGAAAAGGAAAGACTCAGTTTTAAACCATATTTGTGCAACTCTTCATTCTGTAAAAAGATGAAACATTCCTCACTTGTGTTCAAAATTCATGCTCATGCCTATTAGACAGATGTTTCCTTTGTGTTGTACTTATTTTGTTGCTGACAGCCCTTTATTATTATAAAATTATAATTATAAATTCCTTTCTTAAGGTTATTCTAATTTTTACTATACCCAGACCTGGAGAGATCCACCTAGACATAACCATCAAGAACAATTTTCTTAGCCTACTCCTCTGTAAATAGGAGGTGGGGTAAAAAACCCCACAAAACCAGTGGAAAAAAATATCCAAGTTGTGCAGTTCTTCCTTTTCTCTCCCACCCAAGGCCTGTTTTCTTGTGTAACTGGCTCAATGGCATTTCCAAACAGCTGAATGTTTTCATTCTTTCTAGCTAAATTTTCCTAAGCAATCAGAATTCTATTGCAGCATTACATTTAAAAAAAAAAAAATAAATAGAATGCGCATTTCATCTATAAGCAATCCTTGCTCTTTCACTGCAGCATGGCTCCCATCCAAAGCCATTTATGTAAAACAACAGCACCTCAGTACCATTACCAACAGCCATCTGAAAGGAAGAATTGCACCTACTCAAAGCTGAAAACATTTTCAAGAAATTTAATTATTTTTTTGCTTTCTCACCTCAAGTGTGCTTTTTACCTTACTTCACTCTAAAATGCCTTGGGTGTTATTCATCTAGAACATATGGAACACTATATAAATCCAAGTTGTTGCTGATTTTACTTAAAAGTCAGGTTTTATTTTCTGTTTTTACTTCTGCCTGTTTACACTCCTTGAAACATCTTTTGCATTGCCCCAGATGTCACTTCTCACAATGCTTCATCTTTTCTACACGTTAATCTTGCTTCCTCAGTACTTGTGATTTTTTGCTTCATAGAGTGATGGAGGGAAATGCAATGCCAAAAACTAATTGTCAAATAAAATGGCAAAATTATTTAAGTCTGTGCCTTTAAATTCAGTATCAATTAAGTTTAATGGTCAAAATCCTTTCATCGATTTATGAAAGAAGGTCTAAAGCAAGAAGTGACTCTGAGACAGCTCTATCTAATAGACAGATTTCTCTTTATTTTACAGCCTACTGTCTTAACTTTAACATACTGTGGAAATAATTTGTAGCCTTTTGTTCTCATATTGGGTTTTCAATGATCTTGGTCAAGAATTCCAAGTACGCTGATAACAGCTGCTAGCAAAGCAGGTTCCCTGTGCTGCAGCTGGCTATGAGGTGGAATAATCGAAGCATGATTTACTTTCAGATATGGCACCAGTGGGCTCCCTAGAATATCCATTGGAATTATGTCCTGGAGGTCTAGTGAGTTGTTTAAATATTGGCCAAAGCTGCAGTCGTCTTCTAGCCTGGTTTTAATTTAACAACGGGGATGCCCAGCAGGCCGTACGCATTTCCAGAAAGAGCTATTTGTGTGGAAGTCATCTTAATTAAGATGTGTAATGTTTCCCATATAAACAGTACATATCTTTGCATAAATATTGATGCTGGTTCATGTGTGCACTTCTTATACTTCCTAAATGAAAAATCATTAAAACTAAGGGCTGAGTGATTTCAACACTCGCAAGCAAGCTCACACAGTGGTTTGGGTCTTCCCATTGCTTGGTTTGTATTGTCAAAATGCTACACACAAAGACACAGAACTTGACCCTGCAGCAGAAATGGGTTTTTTTGGAAAGCAAACAATAAATATAGTATAGTGCCAGCCATCAAGCTGAATTTCTCTTGGCATCATGGAAGAGAATAGATTAGTAGACATATATAAATTTTGAAAGGACGAAACCTTTCATTCTGAAGCATGTGCGTTTCTAGTAACTGAGCTTACAGTCTGTGGACCTGGGTGGGAAGAGGCAAAAAATCTGTAACTTCAGGTCTCGTTCCTCCTTGGAAGCTTCCACTTGTTTAACCACCACCCGTGTTCACCTATCTCTGCGGCTTGCCTCAGCACTTAGACTGGCTCCTGCTGCTGAAGGCAAGACACAAAAGTACTGGAATTGTAAATAGTCTCTCTGGAATCGTTCAGCATAGATATCAATAGAGCTGTGCTGCCTGCTTACAATGAAGTCCAACTTTTTTACATCAGGATGAGGATTTTAGCAAAGACCTATGGAAAAGGACAGAGCCACGGCCCTTGACATTCAGTAGTGCTGTGCTGGCAGGACTACAAGCAGTTCGTTGTTCGTAAATAGCAAAAAAGAGGTGCCATGTGACTCTGTTGTGGGGAACTTCAGAAAGCTCAGTGAGGTCCTGCATCAATATATTATTATGCTCAGCAGTACCTGCTGCTGCAGGTAGTGTGCTGTTTGCTTGCTGTCCCTGTTTGAAGATCTGTTGTGTGCAGTGCTGTTAAGGCACTGGAGAGCTCCATCGAGGAAAAGAGCAGTTCCTTGGCTTAAAAAACCCTAAGAGGCATTAAGAAAGGCTTGTTGGTTTTGCACAAACAGAACAGCATTAAATTATAACCCAAGCTTTTTACCAGGCTCACTCAAGTACAGCAAATACCAGCTGGAGGGTAAGGAGGGATTTGCTTTCCAAACAGCTAGGAGAGGCATTTATTTCACTAAATTAAACAAATATCAGCCTGTTTATGACAGTAAGAGTCAGCTGGACATGGTGAGCTGTGGCTTGTACTGTGGGCTGTTTGGGACTTGGCATCCAAGGAGGAACTGAAGGGAGTACAGCAAAGCTACAGAAAAATGCAGATGCGTGGGCTCTGAGGCAGTGGGATCCAGGCAACACTAAAAAGATGGAAGGCAGGCTCCTTCCATGCACCAAAACTAATGTTGATGATGCTGCACTGTTCACCCATGGTCTCTTGAGAGACCATCTGCTTGGAGAAGAAATGCAGCATGCACTGAGCTTTTGCCTGGACAAAAACCCTCTCTTTTCCACCTTTACTTTGAGATTGCTGAAATGAGTAGAGAGAGTAGGAGAGAACAGTTCCTAGGCCTCAGAGAAATAAGGGCAGGAAGAAAGGGGGAGGGTGTCCTTCCTGACACCTTCCTGGACTCCCTTCAGCCCCAGAAGTATCTAAATTCCCAGAGATGCAGCTTTTCTTCCCTGCAATGTACTGGGTTAGTCCTGGTTATTGAGGGCTGCTCAATGCCTGACCAAAGGGACAGAAGCTGTCCCAGTAACAGAGAGCCTAGTTCATTCCCTGTGGGTATGAGTGCAAAGAGCACTCCTATGATTCTAAGAGCCCTCATACCATGCTTTCTGCAACCTGCAGCACTATGTATATGACTAACCCCTTCCACTCATCATAATTTTCACTCCCTCCCCAACTCTTTTGCTCCGTACTCTTATATCCCTACTTTCTAGTACTAATACATGCTTTTGTGGAATTTAAGGTTTTCTTTTTTTTTTTTTAGTGTATCTGTCCTTCCTGATAATGCAAACAGCCTTGAAAATACAAATCAGAACACATATACCACCAGAAACAAGATAAACTTTCTGATGAAAGAATTGTTGCTCTAGGCTTGTATTCTTCAGCGAATTGAGACCTTAAAGAAACTTCATTAATGTCTGTGTGGTTGCAAGAGAGAAACAGGAGTGAACTGGCCAATACTAATGTGAGTACACACACATGAAGGACTTGCCTCAGAAAATAAAAGAAATTGAACTTACGTAACAATAACTTAGAAAATCTGGTTTCTTATTTGTTCCAATGGTGAGAGGCATTTCCTTTGTCTCAATCTACTTCTCAGCAGGAGTCCCACACTGATGAAGTATCATCAAATTTTCAGCTCCCACTGAGAGAGACACCCGCGCTGCTCACTGATTGGAAGGATGGAAACAGTGACAGGTGTTTCTAAAAACTGCTGGGCTTTAAAATCAAAGGGGGGAAAAAAAATACCCCCTTGTGGATATTTCCAAACTAGAATAACTTCTGAAGTGAGGCCATGAAAATTATGTTGGTACAGGCTGAAGAAGACAAATGAGAATAGTTAATGTAGCAAGGAACTAGGTGATGTGACAAAGGTTAAGAAAGTCAACCAGCAAAGAACTTCATTCTAGGTCAGCTGAAGTCTCAATAATTCTGTGGCAGAGTAAGGTGAGGCCAGTTGTTGAGGTTTATCTCACGATGGCAGTTCAGTCAAAGGAGAAGGTGGGATTCTGAAAACGGGTTAATTATTCTTATGAATAATAAGGGTATTGGCACTTTCACTGATTAGGATGAAAATACAAAATTTACGCAGGACTGGTAGCACAACTTATTAAAACTGAATAGCTCTCCTCATGGCAAAACCCTGTTTAATTTAGGTTTTTTAACCGATTCAGAGGCAGCAATGGAAATTCTCACAAAAATTGTTCAGCAGCAATTTCCTCAGCTAAATGGGGATAATGCGAAGCCCTCCTTGTACACAGATGAAAACAAGTGTGTGAATTTATGTGAGGTCCACAGTTGCTGAAGTCAGGAATGTGACAAGAATGTCCATGGTAAGATGAGTAATCCTACCTTCACCATGAACTGAGTTCAGTAAATAAGCCTGGGACCACACAAACAGAGAAGAGAAAGGAAAATATTGAACAGCTTCTCACACAGTGGATCTTGTTTGTCCCCTGCATTGTGAGACACAGGCCCTCTGGGGAAAAATAATATATGCTCATGCAATTAGATAATGCATGCACACAGGAGGGTTAATTAAGGTCACACAGCTCTGACATCTCCTATCTGTGTGTTTGAGTTTGCAGTTTAGTGTGTTGTTTTTCAAGGGCTTGTTTTTAACTTTTCTTTTTGTCTAACAGAACATAAACAGTATTTGTATTCTAACACCAACCCACTATTTGCTTCCCCCTCTTCCCTCACTCCATTGAAGCCCTCTCTTACCACCAACGCAGGATCCCTCTTAGAGCTTAGATCATGATCAACTCCCTTCAGCATCAGCTTAACAGGAGAAAAAATTACAATACTTAAGTATTTTCTGTTTCTTTCTGCCGCTCTCTTGAGTGCACTCTCCCTGCTGCAGCTGAGGGGCTGTTGCAGTAGCCAGGGACTTTCCACTCCAGCTATCGCCATTGGACAGATAAAACAGTTTAATTGTGTATCTGCTGGGCACTCTCCTGATGTTGGTCTGTTATATGCCTATGAACCCTCTTCTGAACACAACTGAACCCTTTATCATGGAGCTGAATAGTGCCACTATGTTTAAGCCTCCCAAGACAGCTCTTGATAGTAAATTTAGGCCAGACATTTTCCTGTCTTTCTTCAGTAATTTTTCTCCCACCATTCTCCTCATTTCATGTGCAAACCCTCCTGGGAAAGGCCCGCAGAAGTTAAGAAGGATGAAGCCCCTAAGAGTCTATAGAAGTGTAACATCATTCTATTCTGCAATTGAAATGGAGTGCTGTCTTCTGTGACCTTTTCAAGCTGTCCTACCGGATTATATTATTTGACAAAGATGTTAATTGTGTTCTATTCTATAGGATGTTCAAAATGTAAGGAAACGTTATCATTTTCTCTTAAATTCTACAGGGCTTTACCCAGCATCACAGGCTGTATAATGCAGTCACCACATGAAGTATGCCCATGTCTCTTTTGTTAGGTGTCTTTTTTATTTTTTGTATGAATTATTTATTACTCATTAATACCAGGGGAAGTGAATTGTGCTCCTGAACATGACCAAGAGAATGACAGAGGCAACGTGGCAATAATTACAGGTGTGTGTGTGTTCTCTAAATGCCTGTAAAAATGATTTAGTTGGTTGTAGGGGGGAAAAAGGGTTTTGTAGGAAGCTCAAATAGTCAGGTGATGAATGCTGTATACATAACATAATACAGTATGTAAACCTCATTTTGTATGCTGATAATGAGAGTAATGCGTAAACCACACAGTGGTATTTGACATATCGACATCTACTCCTACATGTCTAAGAATTTGGTGGGATGAAACACTCATAACATCTATATGTGAGGATCTGAGTACAGAGTAGCACAGCTGCCTACCTGCTCCTCAGTAAATCCACTGTGAAATGAGGAGGAGATCTCAAGGCACCAGATTCTTGCTCCTGAGCTTCAGGGTGTGCTTCCCCTGCAGAATATTTAAGCATCATCCTGTAGGTAGGACCCTACAATTTACTTGGCTTTTATGGTTCTTGAAGAGTTTTAATCTGTCTTGGGTACTGCTAAAATACTTAGACCTAACAGGTTTTCATGCATCAGGGATACAATGCACTCAGCACACCCATCATAATTACATCTTGACCTTTTCTGGCAGGTAACCCCAGCAGGCTAGCATCAATGAATTTAGTAGTTGACTCTCTCCCTTTACGATAACCAAGTGTCTTCATTTCCCTTCTGTAAGTGGTTTTACTTGGTTTTGGCCCTATCTTTGTATGACTGTTAGTGTAATTAGTTGCTAAAATAAGTCATTCTTAATGCAGGAGTAAAACAACAGAGCAGTAGAAAATAGGTGCATCTTAGGGAGCTGTCACTGAAGAGAGGACGTGGATGATCATGTGAGTGACATGGACAGTCAAAAGGGTTGTGGGAGGTTATTTTCCATAGACAAAGAGCAAATGTCTTTGTGCTCTGAGCAGCTCTCGGTTTATCTTAAAAGAAGCAGAGACAGAAGGTGAAGGAGAGTTTGAACCAACTGGGTAGAGCTACGAAGGAAACAGGTTTGACTTCCTGTGGGGCTTATAGAGGGGTCTTCCCACTTTGCCCACCACACGACTAGCTCTCCATCACAATACACCAGTGGAAAAATGAAGAGAGCCGTGTGTAAGTGCATGTGTGCGCACAGATGATTTGCCCTGTGACAGTGATTGCAGTGGACTTAGCTCAGAAAGAGCACGCCCTAAAGAGTGGCTGCAGGACCACTTTAAGCTTTAATGGCACAATATGTAAAAAACCGCAAACCACAGGCACACATTTACATATTTAGCCTGTACCATTAAAGGCACAGACAGCCGGTGTCAGCAGCAGAAAGGAGGAGAGCAGAGACTGGAAGATTTTGTCAGTGATGCCTAAACCTCCCAAACAACCACAGATGAAAAAACCTGTGCTATTTACCCCACAGCCCTGGGCTGTTGTCTGCACAGGCACTGTCTGATCTTGAAAGAGTTTTAAAATATCTTGTGCTGATTCAGTGAGGAAATTGTTGGTGCGGCTTCAATGGGAGACCAGTTCCTATTGTATACAGTACTGGTTTGTCACTGAAGGCAGAGGAAATCAATGCCTCAACTCACCATTAACATGAGGTTCTGACTTCTTTAGCTAAAAACAAAACCAAGGTGGACTCGCATACTTCCTTCCAGGGTTTCTTCAGGGCTCCAGCATCATATAGCTCTGAAAGCAGAAGTGTAATCACACCATTTTCTTTGGCTCTGTATAAATAAAACATTCCTATTGAGAAACTTGAAATATGAAGTCAAGTTCTAATCGGATCTCGGCACATACTTAAGTTTAATCATGTAAGGATTTTTCTTTGCAGGGGGAGAAATAATAGAAATCTCTGTCTCCTTTTTGCCTCCACCACTGATCTGACTCTGTTGTGTTTCTAATTCCAGCTGGGAGGACAAAGTACAGAAAATTTCCCATAAAAGCCGTTTTCCATAATCCAAGTTTTGGTGTGGTGGGTTTTTTTTGGGTTGGTTTTTTTTTTTTTTTCCCCCTGACCAGTGGCACTTACAAATACTTGTTTGGGACTTTATCTCGACCCCAACAACAAACCTTGATGAGTATCATTTTTTTCCAGAACTCAAACCCCAGTAATAAGACCTTCCTAAAACCATGAGGTCACTGTTAAAAATGCAGGTATTTAGGAATAATGCACACTTAAGTTTTCTTTTTTTTTAGGTTTATAATTTTTCAGTTCTCTGGGATGACAGGTTTTCAGGCTTTCCTACCCCATCAGAAGGAAGAGACAGCATTTTTTTAAGAGAAAGCTAAGATTCCCACAGACCCAGAGTTGAGAGCTTAAAAACAATCACCAAATATGGCAAGGAACCATGAGCTGGAGATGTTGAAACACCAGTATTATTATTATCTACTCTCATCCTGTTTTTCCCAACAGGCTTCACACCAAACAGAGAACAGAGAAAATGCTGTCACCTAAGGATGAATAAGCTGGTTACATTTTTAAGAAGTGCCAGGCACCCGCAGCTCTGCTATCAGTGGGAAATGCAGGTGCTCTGAGAATAAGATCCGGTTGTCAGTGTTTTTCTGCTGTTGACTTGCTGCCTTGTTCTCTCTTCCGGCAGGACACAGTGCCATTCTTTTTTGGTGTAATAATAACGAAGACTTGAGGCCAACTTTATCCATGGGCTTAGGCAGGGTCAAGCAGCCTCTTGGGTGAGACATAAACTGTGCGCTCTGGGCTTACAATCTGAAAGACAGGGGGTCTGGCTTAAACACCTTTTTACTTATTTTTCCCGGTTTATTTCCCACAGAAACCAGGGTGTAGGAGGATGTGTATGCCTGTCTTGCCCCAGCATGGAGCTGGGATTTCCTGGGTGGATGTCTGTACTGAGAAGTAAAGGATTACTTTCATTTTTTTGTGATGATCTTAATGAAAACAGCAGTATGTGGTATGAGGTTTGTGTTCAGTGGTGGAGTGCCAGACTGTGCAGTTAGCAGACCGTGCAGGTGTTTGAAGTGTAGCCCACAAAAAGATTTTTGGTCACTCAGAGCATGACTGTGCCATGCTGAAGCTGTCTCTCTCCTCTGGCAGACCCAATAGCACTAGTTCTCCGACTGACTTGCCTAAAAGCTTTCCTTATCTACCAAATGGTAAGGAAGTGTTCCTGCTAGTGCGTGATGGAAGAAAAGTGACTGTGACTCACCTGATTGAAGGCATTGGTACCAAGCTCCACTCTGGTGGAGTACAAAGAGCAGCTTGAAGAAAGCTAAAATGGAAAGAGCGTAGAGTAAGCAACAGGAATCTCAGGGATCACTGACAGACGTGATCGTGTTTCCACGCTAGGGAGGGAGATAGAGAGACCATATCTTGTCCTTTGTGAGACCTGCCCTGTTAATATATCGTCCGTAGTTTTACAACTTGCAAACACCTGTGAACTAGCAAAAGCTGAAAAGAAACATGGATTTCTCTCCCTGCTGGTCTTGCATTGATTGCAATTAAGGAGGAGGAACTAAAGGTAAGGCTTGTATGAGTGTATATCCCCCCACTCCAGAGGAGTTCTTGCTATTTGATTTTTTTTTTTCCCTCTGTCACTTTGCTCTGCTTGTTAAAGGTGCCAATTGTATAATTTTGCGCTACGATGCGAGAACACTATTCACACCCACAGTAACGATGTTCCATTTCATGGGGCTGCATAGCTTTTAATTTCAAGTTAATACAGTATAGAGGTTTTATGTCCAACGTTCTAAATGCCACAGCATGTTGATGAAAAGAAATTACATTGATGAAACAGTTAGGCAGTGATTAATATGATCCATAACTCGGAGTGATGTAACAGCCCCAGCTTTCTATCCTACACAAAATCATGTCCAATTACTTGCTATTGATCAGATATCGCATTGCACCGAATGGGACACCAGCATCAATTCATTTCATCATACTGAATTTCAGCCAATATCAGTGGATATTTGGCACATGTTTTGCTGAAACATTTGTCTGCCATCACAGAGCTGATGAACAGGTTGGCAGGTTTTGTTTGTAAAAGGGTGGAGGGGGGATAAGGAAGAAAAGGAAAAGAAATGTGCTAATCCTGCTTGTGAATTTGTCCTCATACCTGGCACTGACAGGACAAGAATGCCTCCCTGCATGTGCACATTTGTTTCACACAAGTGGCTGCATGCCCCTTTCAGACATGTTAACATTCTGTACTGCTCACTGCTTAATTTTTATTGAGAATCAAGTGAATAATTAAAGCCCAACAGCTACGTAAAAAACACATAAATCATCTTCAATATGCGAGTAATGCACCTCTGCTCAGGCATAGCTCCTGTTATAAATGATGGCCTAGAAATCCATAATTCATACAAGTGTGTATTGTTTCCTCACTCTGCATTTGTCTGTAGGAGACATGGGTGCCAGCCAAAGCTCAGGGAAATAGGATGGAGGTACATAGGATGGTCTTAAGATGTCTCTTTCAGCCCACTTTCCCGTGAAATGATCGTCTTGGTTTTATGTCTCTTCTTGGCTGTTGTTGTCCTATTTTCCCAGACAACATGCCATTAGCTCTGAGGTTTCCTTTCATCTTATTTTAATATTTTATTGTTGGTCCTGCTGTTATTTGCTCACTTAAAACATTTGCTACACTCTCATTTAAAAAAAACCTTCATGTAGGAGTGCCCATCCCTATTAACCTCTCTGGCTAAGATCACCAGTCATGTGACTGCCACATGGAGTACTGCTAGGCCAAATGTAACAACATCTGCCATGTATTCAATAACTTCCTTTTGGATTCCTCACACTCTATTTTCACTTCCAGCTCTGAGCAGGAGTGAGATATGTTTTGCTGTCTCTCAGATGCCAAAGTGCTGGGAATGTGCCATCCTTCCACTGAGAACTGGGTGAGTTTCGGAGACAGTCAAATTAAGCCAAGCACTAGAAAAGAAGTGGGGATGAGCCGTCCACAGCTTCTTTCTGTTGACCCTCAAGGCACCTTTGCAATAGAATTTTTTTCCAGATCCTTGAAATATACAGTATCTGTAAAATTACCAATTATGGAGCTGTAGCTCTGCAAATGTTTACCTATCTGCTCGATTTTATGTGCTTGAACAGTCCCTGGGGCTGCTTGAGTGTGTAAAATTAAGCATACGCAGAAGTTTTTATAGGCTCCAGCTTTCTACCTTACAGAGCAGATGTAAGCTCTGTAAGCTTTGTGGAACATTATATTTAGAAACAATTCCATTTGTTATTCTAATTATTTGTTTACTGAGCACCGACAGCATAGTTGTATGTTGCAGATGTTGAGAAATGGCTCTCTTTTCCAGGAAAATTGTGACTTCAGTGGAGAGTGACTACAGATACCTGAGTAGGACAGCCTACCTGAGCTTCTTTCTTGAGAACCTGATTGGCTTTGCATAATGGCATCATTTTCTCTTCAAGATACTCCACTCAGGTCCACAGTACAATACTGTAGAGCCTGTAGCAAGATTAGAATGTATCCTAATGCACAGGAGTTCCTTGTGCTTTAAAAGTCTTAGGACAGATCAGCTTGATCATGTTACTCAAAACTGAGATCAAGTATAAAGAAAAAATGTCTGAGATCACAAAAGAGTAGATTAAGAAAAGAAAATCTGAATTTCTTTTCATTCCATGAGCACTTAAATTTTTCTAAATCAGTTGTAGTGTATAGCAACAGTTAATCACTAGGAGTAGAACAATAATCACAGTTGTCCACTTAGTATTGAGCTTCTAAGAACCAAAATATTTTTCTTCTTTACCCTTTTTTTAGAATATTCCAAATGCAGTTTGAGTCAATGACCAAAATTCAGCATGTGTCTGGAGGGAAAAATGTTCTTTATCCACTGAATTAGTGCAGAAGGATTTAAGGGACAATTCCCCTGGTGATGCTTGTTGTACTGTGGACAGTATTCTCCACCTGATTAGCCTGATCCTTGCACTTGGGTTGTACCATTCAGAGACAGTTTTTCAGAGGAAAAACTCCTCATCATTTCCCCAAAATCAACCCCCTTTGCAGTGTTTCAGAATAGGTACGCAGAAAACTGAGCTGTCCCAAATCAGGAGACACTCCTGATTTTGCAGGTTTATATACTTATTTAATGAAAATTATCCCTTCTCTTTTGAATCAAATGCCCAGTACAGGATTAAGTTCCACAATTATTCATGACTTGCACAATTTCATTACAGTACTTGAATATCCAGCTCTCTGCATTGGGCTACCAGGAACCTAAACATTTAAAAATGTTTTCTATCACTTTAACTTTGAAAGAGTTTGTATCTGTCATGTGAGATGGTCTGGTTTAGTCAAAAAGAGGAAAGTCTGAGTTTTTTCTGCAATAATTCTATTGGGCTTTTTGCTTTATCCTAGGAAGGTGTGGGGTTTCTAATCTCTGGCATCAAACAGGTGAAAGAATGAAGGTGAATAAATACAGCTGCTCATTACTGTTATCAGACTTCCAAAAATGAAATGTAAAACCTTTAAAAGTTGATTAGCCTGATGAAAATCCTCCTGCAAATCTCCAAAACCAGCTTCAAACAAATGCACATCTAAAACTCTATAACATTTTCACTCTTTTCCACCTCTAGTTTCAGTTGCATATGTGTTGTTTAAATGAGCAAATATCCATGACGTACGCTGGAAATCACCCAGGTGCTGCGTGTTGCAACGTGGAAGATTCAGCTTCATCTTTGCTTGGTTAAAGGCATGTTCACATCTTGCCTGTGAGAAGCCGTTGTAGGTGACTGTCTAACATGCTGTGCAGTGTATGGCCAGGGCTGGCCCTAGAGCTTGCGCCTACTTAAGCGGGAGGATTGGGGCTCAAGGAAAACATAATATTGCTGATACTGATCCTGGGAAAAAAAAAAGAGTGAATTGGCTCCCCTCCCAGAATTTTTAATGTCTTTAAAGCTAGAAATTAACGTTTAAAATCATAATTCTGGCATTCCATTAGAGAATCATAGTGTTGCAGAAGGGCTGAGGTTGGTAGGCACCTCTGGAGATCACCCAGTCCCACCCCCTGCTGAAGGCAGGGTCAGCTGGAGCAGGCTGCAGGTTTTGAGTATCTGTAAGGATGCAGACTCCACAGCCTCCCTGGGCAGCCTGTGGCAGTGCTCAGTCCCTCTTACAGGAAAAAAGAGTGTTTTCTTATGTTGAAGTGAAATTTCCTGTATTTTGGGTTGTGCCCATTGCCTCTGGTCCTGCCACGGGGCACAGCTGGGAAAGGTTAGAATCTATATTCCTTACTTCCTACCCCTCTCTGGAGTTTATATACACTGATAAGGTCCCTCCAAGCCTTCTGTTCTCCAGGCTAAATAATCCCAGCCCTCACAGATGCTCCTCATATGGCAGGAGCTCTGATTCCTCTGCCATCTTTTTGTCCCTTTGCTGGACCTAGTATGTCTCTGTCTCTCTTTACTGGGGAGCCCGGACTTGGGCACAGCTGTGGTCTCACCTGTGCTGAGGAGAGGGCAAGGGTAACCTCCCTCGATCTGCTGAAGATCCTCTTCCTAATGTTAATCAGCCTCTGGTTTTCAAACTAGATCTGTTTGGTTCTTGTTTTCAAGCTTTCTCCCATAATGATGAAGGATAAATGGGGGAAAGAAGGAAGGAAGCAAGAGGGGGGGAGAAAGTCCCACAGCAGGAGAAGTGAGCAGAATATCAGACACGCCCTTGGATCCTGAGGCCAGGGCTCTAAGAAGAAATGTCACATTGCCACAAGACTTGTAATAACTTGAAGAGCTGGCACTGCAGATGTCATTCAGCCATCCTGGCTCTCATTGCACCATTTCTTCTGTGGGGAAGCATCATGCATTCGAGGCACATCTGGCACCAGCTATGCTGGTTCCTGGTTTCTCTCTGCACTCCAAACTTTCCCTTAGCCTACAGAAAGTCCAGAGTAATTTCTTTTCCCCCTCAGGTTTTTGAGCCTTTGGCAAAAGCTCTAGGCTGCCATAAAGGGCATCTGAGAGAAGAGTTTGGCCTTAAGCTGTAGGTGGAAACGTGTATGTGTGTGTGGCATGGACAGATGGAAGGGAGGATGGATGTTGCAATGTCTTGATCACTTAATACAGGAAACAAATAAGGAAGTGGTGTGGAAGAGCAGAGGGGGGAGAACTGAGGAAAAAAGATGATATAGCCAATGTATGATCCATTGCAGCAAGAAACTTCACAATTTCAAGAGGCTTTCCAGTATTTATAAAAATGCAGTAACAGGCTTAAGCATAGAAAAGCATGAGAGTAGGCATCATGTGATATCTGTGATAAGAGAAATGTCTAATTGAGCTGGAGTGGAGGTGAAGGCACTCCCTACACATACTGTAATATTACATTCTTTTCCACTTGGATACCCTTTCCAAGCACACTAATCCATGGATTTGGAGAAGGATAATCTACTGACATTCAATTTTCTGGGATGTGGGGTTTTTTCCTGGATGAGCCAATTTGTTCACTGAGGGATGTGGGTGTTAACACTTTCCTGGCTAAATGGACCTCTAAGGATTAACGATGAGTTTGTTCAGAAGCTCTAAGCAAGCCTGTGCTTCCACTTGTCTTCCTGATGACACGAGTAAGTTCCCCAAGCTAGGGAGGACATGAAAGATGTTAGAGGTTAGATCATCACTGCAATTAACATGTAGGTAAAGGAACCAGCACAGGCTCTCAAATTATCTGAAGCAAAGAGAGAGGAGTAAGCTAAAATGTTTTTACTGTGATCCATGTTCAGATCTATTCCCTGGAGGTCAAATACAGAATTCTGGGCAAAGCCCAGCTCTAACATAGATATTCCTTGCTCTTACAAGATGAATACATTTCTTTTTCCAACCACAAATGTCTTGAAGCTAGGATAAAAAAGGCCACTGTGCTTTGCTAGTGTGCACTCCTCCTGGTGCTGACAAAGCCCCATTGTTCTCCTGAGGAGGAGGAGGAGGAAGGCCAGGGATCAGGGTGTGGCCAGCACAGCCTCACAGGGAACTTTGAGGGTTGTTTGCATCCAGTCACTTCTTTGGAAGCCACAATGAAAATTTTGCAGCTGCTATTGTAGTGGAGAGAGCTTGGATGGTAGCTGGTGTATTATTAGTACATTCTGCATCCTCACAATGTCTGCTGGAAAGCAATGTCGTCATTTTAAAATGGATTGATACATTTAGTGGAGGGATCTGTGTGGTTGTGTTGCCTGTGCAAGCAAGGCCTGGATTAGTTACTCAGCGCTTTCAGTCCCCGTCCAGTATTTGGCATCTCTTCCTTCTCAAGTAAGCCCACTGGACACACTACTGTACTGCCTTCCAGAAAGGACATGCAGATGCAGCTTGAGGGGAAGGTTGGGCTCTCTTTCTGCAAAGTCAGTTGCATGCAAATGGCATATCCTTGGCACTCAGAAAAAGCAGCCCCGGAAGCA
>NW_010250922.1:103294-120659 GCF_000690775.1 Eurypyga helias
ATGAAGGACTGCTGAAGGTCAGTGGGGAAGTCTGTTGAGTGCTCTGCATGCCAATCTCCCTCAGAAACCTCAGGTCTGTGTCAAAGATGGGTGTATGTGGATGAGGTTTCTCTCACAGTGTATCCCAGCAGGAAGAAAGTCATGTTTAAAGGGAGGAGAACAGGAAAAGCAAAGAGTGATGGGATAAGGGAAGATGTGGTGGAAGCTTTTATAGGAGTACAGTGGAATCTATTTTGGCACTGGCTGGTCTGCTGACCTCTGGCTATCCGCAGCCACACTGGTCTGCAGTTTGATCCAGCTGCAGGCATGATGGACATGACCCATCCCCACAAGGGAAGTGCTTGTGGAGAGGACTTCTCTTTTAACCTCTATCTCTAGTAGTGCTGCATTAATTTGTGTAGAGGAACAGTCTCCAAGAACCTAATTACTCATTAGAATCTCATGTAGCAAGTTTATCCCCAAGGGACAGTAGCATTTTTATAACTATCTCTTCCTGTACAAACACATGCCCACACCTCCTGTTTTGTTAATGTCTGGCTGGGTGTTCCCCTTGTACATTGACCCTGGTCAGCAGATAAAAGGGAATGTCAGATTGGAATTAATGAGTCCCACTTCCTCCCACTGAAGCCAGAGAGAGCAATTCCAGTGATGGTTTGCAAAACAGTTGTTACTTTAATTTGTAGGACAAGGACATTGACTTGCACTGCCAAAGGGCCTGTATGCCACACTGTTGGGCTTGTACTTTTCCCTTACATTTCAGTCAGCCCAGTCCCAGTATGGGCTGCTGTAACAGGACAACCTGCACCCCAGTTTCCTACATGCCCACCTCCTAGCTTCCTGATGCAGAGATTGGGCCAGGCCTTCTCTGTTTCTAATTGGTTCGTAGTCTCTCTCCTGTCTCTCAGCAGACCTGTCCTTCCTCCAGTCATAGCATGGCCAAACCAATGCTTTTTCTCCAGCTCTTGGACTACGAGTTGATGATGGATCAATCTTTGACCTTGGAGATTCTCCCCATTTCAGTTCACGCCACTTCCTGCTTGAGGTCCCAATCCAGAGAAATGACCATCTCACTCCTGCAGATTTGCTGCCTTGGAGGCCAATCAATTTACCCTGAGTGCAGATAAAAGTCGTAAAATGTGCAGGTATTGATGCTTCACCGAGCATCTGGAGTCATCAAGAGTCAAAAGAAGGGGCAAATAATGTTTGTGGAGTCTTTTTCTCTGCAGTGAAGTATGGCTTCAGCCCCCTGTTGCATGCATGCTTTCTCCTGGCCAGGGAGTGAAAGGACAGGCTGAAATTTGAACGCTAAGTCCATTCCATGAATTGATGTTGTGCTAGTTCTTGCTGGGGGAGTGGCTTGCAGTTCTTGCTGCCTGGAGCTCCTAGTTCCGATCATTTTAAATTAAATGCCTCATTTCCCAGCGTGCTCACATGATGGCTTTGTGTCCCACACAGCTTACTGCTCATTCCCCACCTCCAGCCCTGCACAGGAGACACATACACATCAACTTGTTTAATGTAAAATCCTAGCTAGAGAAATTACTGTCCGATCAGGCAGATGGACACAAGAAAGCATTTGCTGTGCTTTGCTTCCAACCCCTGCCTGTCTGTGTGCTACCCCCCTGGCTCAGCGGGCAGAGGCAGCTGCTGATGAAAAGAATGAGACAGATTTTCTTTATTATTCCATCAAGGCAGGAGACAGAGAAGCACTTGACATGAGAGAGTGTCCCTTGAGGTGGCTGAGGCCTGGCTGGGCTGTCACTGTCACGCTTTCCATGAGGATGCCTATTGCCTTGCTGAGACAGCGTCCCCAGCGAGCAGGGAAGCGCACAGTGGAGCAGTAACAGAGTTGGTGGCTGTTGCACCAGTTGATGAAGTAATAGGCTTAGCCTGCCCTTTCCTTTCTCATCATTTCCATACTCATTTGTTTAGGTGGATGGCAACATGTCAATTTGCCTCCGGTTGCTATGGGGTTTCTTGTATTCCAGGCGTGGCTATGTCCAGCAGCATCTGGAAAGGCACAGTGGCTGCAGTTGTGATTCTTTATCTTTACGTGCCAGAGTTTTCAGGAAAAGCAGCTGGGGTCAGGAACCTGACATCGGATATGTCCATTGCAAAAATCAGTATTGAAATCAAAGGAGCTGTGCCAGATTTGCACTGCTTATCTCAGATCAAAATATGGTCATTCGTCCTAAATTAAAAAAGATCAGTCTCTCTCTCCGGTAAGCCAGCCAGCTGGTCAAAATGGCATAAACACGTTGCAATCAGAACGCATCTCCGTTGCCGATTTCCCCCGTGGCCGTGACTGGGTGTCACCTCTAAGGGGCAGTGTGTGTGTGCGTTACGCGGGCAGAGGAGTGCCGCCGAGACCCTTCCGCAGACAAGTTGTTTTCCTGGCTGAGAAACAAGACATAATATATAAAGTTGCTTTAAGGACAAGAATAACAAACATGCTGCATAAATAATGTAAAGTAAGAAGAAAGTCCAGCATTGTTTCGAATATTTTATGAGAAATTTATTGCTGTTAATTGAATGGGAGAGATTGATCACTGAGGAATCTGGCTCATTACTTAACAAAACCTGGATAAATGGTGTGTCACTTCTCTGTTCTGCTTAGCATTCTGCTTCTGAAGCCTTTCTGTTTATGGGGAGGGAAAAAAAAGGTATTTCAAACCAGATACAAATTGATGCCCCAGGTCCCCCCTTCCATTCCCACATAAATACATTCTAAAATAGAGACAGGCAAGATAGAAGTCTCTCTCCTTCCTTTTCTTTTCCTGCTCCCCGACATCGTGAAATGCCTGTTGAACCTCGGCACATATAAACAAGGGGCCAGAAATGGGGTAAGAGAGGAATCCGCTGTGTTGTGTCCCACGTTCCCCTCCTTTGGGGCCCGCCGAGGTTGCATGCGGCAGAGTACTGGGATGTGGGGTGCTGCAGGCGGCAGGGTGCAAGGCTGCTGTCAGCTCGCTGCAGAGCAGCCCTGCCAGCTATCGATCTGGCAGTGGGGTCACCTCGCTGCCACTGCGCTTGGGGCCTGATTCGCACCAGCAGCACAGGTTTGATAACAAGGATGCCTACGTGAGGTGCTTTAAAAGGTCTTTGCACTTAATTTGGTAGGTAAAGAAGCAGGGGGAGGTGAAAAGCCAGCACATTATACTCAGTTTTTTCCTTTTTCTACTTTCATTTGGATGTAGTCCCCAACCTTTGAATAGATTCCTGTAATGAGCTGGCTCTAAACAGAAATACTACCAGAATTAAAATAAGACAAGACTAACTTGGACATGGACAGGGATGCTGATTATATCCAACCAGCTGCAGCCACCCTCTGCTGCCTGTGTAATATTCATTTTCCAATTATCAGCACCAGGCAAGTGAAATTAAAGGCCACTGGGTAGGTATTAGAGTCTAACCTTGCGGTTTTTATGCTGAAGTTGGGGGGTTGGTCAGCTGAGAACTACTGAATCCAGGCTCAGCACCCACAGAAACAAGTGAGAGGGCTCCATCACACAGCAAACCATCCCCAAGCCATTCAAACAACACTGCTATGGCATTCTGCAGGGCCTGGGCAGGATGGATACTGAAGAAGCAAGGTTCCCAAGGGGTGCAGTGATATGCTTAGTCTCCCATCCCCTCAGCTGCAGAGATACCAGCCCTAGACGGGAGTCACACAGGACCACACGTATCCCTGGGCGAGCATTATATGACCTGATCTCATGGCACCAGGATAATTTTCAAATCAATATTGATTTTACTAGCTGTTTTTAAAAAAATGAAAATCCCCAAAACTCAAGTTATGTCAATTTGGTCGTTTTTCCCTAATGAAACATTTTGGTTTTAAGCCATCAGCATGACATTTTTATTTTTGAACTTACATTTTTGTTTGAACTTCTTTACGCAATGTACAGACCAACAAAACTGCTTGAATCTACATTTTCATTCAACCCAAAGCAAAATTTATCCCACTCTTCTGTTCACCAATGTTTCATATCTAAAGTCAACCTGAAAATATTTTCATCCTATTTTTTCCTCCTGGAAATGCTAATACATTGAAACCTAACTATAGTTTCAGCAAACCCTTCCCTTTTCCACCTCCCAGTTACTGAAGCACAGCTACCACTTGGCAGGGTCCAGTTTTTATAATATCCTCAGGACAGATCCTCTCCCTGGACATCTCCTAGCACCAGGGGCTCAAAGCCCTGGGCATAGCACCACATAACAAAGAGAACTCTGATTTTCTTTGAAATGGCATCGGATCATTCTTCTTTAGATTTGTCAGTGCTCTGCAATATAGCTCATTAAGAACTGTTTGTTACAGCCTTTGAGAGATGACTGCCTATTTGTGTGGATAACAATGTGTGAAGCTTAGTTATGGGCAAATTATTGAGGTTCTAGCTTTCTTGTCTTTTCTTTCTTTTTTGATTTGCTGTAGGACTTTAATGAAAATCAGGCCTAATTAAGTGTGGGATTCTTTTGTCTGTGCCTTGGTTATTGCAAAGAAAATTCAACGGTTGTAAGGGAGAACAACTTATTAAGAAGAAATCAAAGAAAGTCTTTGGGTACTTCTAAAATATTCACCTGTCTCATTTCTGCAAAATATACCTACAAACCCAAGGAATGCCCTTGAGTTGGAGCTGGAAGTACATGGGTGTTATTGCAGCCATGCTAACTGCAAGAGAAACAACTACTTTTGCTGACCTTCTGCCTTGGGTCTGGAATGATTTCTGAAAGACCCCAGGAGAAGCTGCCCTTCAGAATCACAGGATGTCACTTGCTGTGTCCCTTTGAACTTTGTGGCTAGGATGAGGTAGGGAAGCTGGTTACTGAGGGGGAAGGGGCATCATATTTCCCTGCCTTGTCCTGACTTTCCTACCTGCTGTAGGTGTCCCCTGGCATGGATGAGTCCTTGGTAGTAGGGTGGTCTCTCCTTTGTCGGCTGCCTTGTCTGTGCTGAGGAGCGGTCTTCCAAGCGCCCCGGGATCCTCCGGTGGCTCAGTTTTCATACCTGTCCCTCTCTACCAACAGTACAGACACTCCAAAACTATGAGCCCTGTAAGTCAGGCACAACATGAATCTCACAGATTTTTTGAGCATAGATGCTGCATTAGGCAGCTGAGTTTGTCTTCAGCCTCACAGTTGGCTGTTTGAACCCAGCCCCAGCTGCTTTGTGATAGATCCACAGCACTGACATTTTATTGTGTTTTTTAGAAATGGGTTTAGTCAAATGGTTACGAATAATTTGAACTTTGGAAAGCAAAATCCCTTTCTTTCTGTGGGCCCAGTGCTGGGGAAAACAGGTGATTCATGAAATGACGTTATGTTCTTCATTTGCAGAGTGCTGCAAAGATAAGATTAAGCTGCTGGTGTACAGTATGCATAGCTGAGCCAAAGTGCTGCCATGGAAAATCTGGTGCCTCCTGCTGCTCCAAGGAGCACACGGCTCCTCGCCTTGGTAGCCCTAATGGTGCCGAGGGTCAGGGCAGTGGTCAGCTGTGGGTCAGTGTTCATGCCTCTGTATTTGCATGTTTGTGTATGTCCCTTGGGTCCATTTATCCCACGTCTAGCAGGATGGCCCTTCTGTGTCCGCATTCATTTGCAGACAGTGACACAGAGCTGTGATTCCCTTCCTCCACCTCCTCTCACTGTTGAAATTGAGAGAATTGTAAGAGAGTGGTTTCCAGCAGAGAACAGGAAGCAAGAGCAAGGGACTGAACCCTCACATGTATTCATGACCACGCACACTTTTATGGACCCAATAGTACTGTCAAGCGTTTCATGGGGCTTTCTATCAAGGACACTGTATAACAATAAGGTGTATTGTACTGCACTTTCAGTGAATATATGAGGTAATTGGTGTGCAGTTCCCTAGACTAATACTGGAAGACTGGCACCTGTAGACAGAGAAAATGAAGTTGAAAAATTTCTTTGCTGACTGTGTTCCCCCAGCTGGGAGAGCAAGGCACAGGCAGTAGCAGCCGTGGGTCAGTTGTTCCTGACCCTCTTCAAGCCGGGGTCACATCCCTCCACTGCACTCCTTTCTTACTGGGATGGAGCTGGGGACTGGTTTCATTTTGCAGTGGAGGGAGGGGTGCATGTTTACACCTCCTGCCCCTTTCTATGTCCCAGAGGAAGAGACTTGCCCCCTTTCCACAGTGCTGAGCTGAGCTATCAGCCCCAGGGCACTAGGTGTTTAGCAGGTAGAAGGCCAGGTGCCTGAGGAGAAATCTCTGCCACTTGGAGTCATGGTCAAGGCTGCTGTGAAGGATTGACTGCCCCCAGACAGGATTGACTGCCTGGTAGCCCTCAAGGGCTGTGTAACACAGGCTGTCATGGAGTGCTTGGGGAACAGGAAGAGCCAAGCCTGCAGGTCTTCTCTGAGCAGCTTCCCCAGGCCACCAAGGGTAACCCAGAAGACACAGGCTGCAGGCAGAGTCACCCCTGCTTTCTCCATAGCTGCGTTCAAACATGTTCATCTTAGGAGCCATAAATGATATCTCTTCCCATTCAAGGCCTGACCTGGTGGCTGCAACACTCATATATGGACTGTCTAGGTTTGCTCTTCTGGGCATGGTGTAAGTCCTTCTTGAACCCAGCCACGAACTCGCCTGCTGCTGAAGTGCTGGATATGAGCTATGGCCCATGTATTTTCTTTCTTGTTCTTTCTCACTCTGTGAGCCATAGCAGAGCCATTTCACTGAGATGCTGAGTCCCAAACATCAGGAATGTGATTAGGTTGAGTCATCCTTTCATATAGATTTCTTTATTATTATTTCTAACATTTACCCACTTAACTGGGAACAATAATATTTATGGGGATCATGTCCATCCATACATAAATACTGCTGGTGATATGCCCAGGGACAACCACTTGCTAGGCAGCAGGACTTTAAAAATGTAGGCAGTGTATTAAAGCCCACCCATGGTGATTTATCTCCTGACTTAATCTCCACAGGAGGAGGCCATGCTGGCAGTTCTGCAATGCTCACAGTGGTCGAAGAACAGCTTACAGTGCTACTAGCACTGGATACTATGGTAAAATTGCCCTCATGGCAATCTGCCACCTGTTGCTGTTTGGGCTAGTTATGGATTCAGATCACCCACTCATGTGTGGGAATGTGCACTTGCACATCACTGGAGACCTCGGAGCTTTATTTCCACCACACAGTGTATGCAAGCCAGTCAGAGAGTGTTGTTCTCTGACCAAGTGACAGAGCAGGAGCAAAGCACAAAAGAAAGTGACTGGGAAAAGGAGAGGAGACCTGTGACTCACAGAGATTTGTCCCTCATAATACAACAGTGAAAGAAACAGCACCAGGATTTTCAAAGAAACATGCTGAGAAAAAATGAATAGGTTCTGTGGACATTCCCCATCAGATGTAGCACTTCAGGGCAGAGCAAGAAGAGGCATCAGACGGTAGACTCGCTGAAGGTAAGGGCAGTCTTTGTAGTCTGTGTTTGTGTAGCACCTTGCAAAATAGTGAGCCACTGTGACTTGTCTTCCTGGGTGCTACTCTGAAGGAAATTCTACCAGTAGGTTAGGTAAAATAGTAAGCAGAAGCAAGTATGCTTGTCAGTCTGCCTCTCTATAACAAGGTTATACAGTTACCCGCTAGCAATATAGCAACTATGTTGTGATTAAAAAAATATATATACACATTAATTGGCATCAAACCTGTTTTTTAAGATGGCTACAGTATTACAATCTAAAACTCTCTGTACCCCTCATTGACTATCTTATTCTTCCATATTATTATTAACCATGTCTGAAGACAAATGTTTTATATTAATTCTAATTTCCCTTAAATTGTCTTATTTCATGCTATCGAGCAAATTAATCCACTGAATCAAGGGTAATTCTTTCTGTTGGGCAGCTCATCTTGCTCATTATTCATTTCTGGAGGAGTGAAAATCCTTTATGTAACTTCATGCTTCTCTTGCTTGCAGTACTCCCTTAAGAACAAGTTGTTGTTTTTCTTCAGACATATGCAATTGGGTTGGGGACTGACTGGAAATTGCCAGTGTAGCAAAGGAAGAGATGGATCGGTTTAACACAAATTTGGAAGGAATCTAAAGTCTGTTTTGTGGGGAAGTTTGCTCTAGGATCGCTTTGGGCCTGGGGAAGACAGCACATGCACTTCTAGTGTACACCCAGGAGCTGCATTCCATTTGCCTTGAACTCTGTGAACCTCTTCTCAGCAGAATACAACTGAATTCAGATCTGTTGCTGAGCAGAATGTCCTGAGTAGAGCTGTGATATTCAGTGAGGACTGGCTGGTTCCCTGGGAATTTGGAAGCCCAGTTACAGCAGAATTTAATCTTTTTAACCTTGGTATTTTGGGAAAGAATAATCTGGAACACTTGGTTGCAAAATAATCACATGGATTATGGTTAGGTATTACAGTATCTCATATAGTATGCACTTTATAGGTACCTTTTGGGGTCCCAGCATAAGTCACATTCCCCGTGTACCCACTGGCTTCTCCCAGTGCACATGTTCCAGAGGCAGACATAGTGCTGCCTCAGGTGTTGGGGTTGCAGATCTTATCCCACATGCCTACTAAGGCAGAGCAGATGATGGCAAAATGAAGAAGGGATTTTGTGTCATCATGCAAGTGATTTGAAAAGTGCTCAGAGGCTGTGGGTTGCCTGTGGGTGCTGCAGACAGACATCTACTTATGTCACTTCTGAAGACATTGTCTTTGTCTGATATGGAACAGAGGCTCTCGCTGTGGTGGCTGATAGAAAGTCCCTTCCTGAGAGGGGAGTGTGGGGCAGAGGGTATTAAGACCCACTGGTTCTCCTGGAGGTAGAAAAACTTTTGAAGAGATAACCTAATTTCTTATCTTTTTATTTGTTTTAGCAATTGTTTAGGTTGTGTTTTCATGCTTGTAGACTGATCTTGCTCATTCATAATTGTTCATTCAACAGGGAAGTGAACAGCTCTTTGAGCTATACTTCTCTCCCACACTTCCTTGGCAAGTGTAAAGGAAGAAGATAAATAACATGTCTGGAAAAAATTCAGCTGAGAAATTTCTGGCTTCCCCTGCCTGTCCTCCAGCTGTTGTGCCCCTGGTAACTTCAGCAACTGTACACAAGGTTGGCCTGGCTGCAGTTTCATTCAGTTGGATCTATGCTTCCAAATATTTTTCTGATGTAACCATCTCTGGCTGGGCCAGGGCTTCAAACCTCTCCCTGTGTGCACTGGGAAAAATGTATAGTAACTGTTTCTGCACTCTGCTACGAACAGACACTTAATACCTGTAAGTAAAAGATTTCAGTCAGGGCGCTGGGTCAGCAAACTGCCTCTGTGGGTACCAGAGTCCTGTTGTGTCAGGTTCATATATACCTTATCACATACTTCCATGGCTTGGGTTCCCCAGGAAAGGGGACTTTATGCTCTAACAGCATTAATCAAATTTTTATGTGATGACTGCAGGGCTCCTCCACAAATCCACGGTGAAAATGCCTTTATGAAAAACAGTTACATTGAAACAAAGCTGAAAGGTATCTGCTTTCAACAGAAGTTTTGTGTTATTTGTCAAAAGGAGTATTCAAAAATGTGATGTGATGCCCTACACCAAATGAGTTGTTATCTAGCTCACCCTGGGCTGGGATCGTGCTTGTAACAGCAGCAGCACCATGTTCCCACCGCAGGATCAGCAAGAAAGTTGGCGACACAAGGCCAAGAGATTTGGGATGTAGCTGTGGTTCCAAAGGGACAGAGCAAAAGGTAATGGGAGGTATTTAAACCACAACTGTCAAATAGGTATTTTAGAATGCAAATACTCAGAGGTTGATTTTTTTCCAAAACCTTGAAATTTCTCTGAAAAAGATAAAGGGGAAGGTTCTTAAAAGCCTCTACAGGAAAAAGATTAATTCCAATCATTTCTAATGACTATGTTAAATGATGGATATGTTCTATTAACCTAATTACTCTTTAAAAAATGGATTGCACAGGTTAAAGATGTGAAGAGAAACCTTCCTACCCTGGTCCAGCCCTCAGATTACTAGCCATTATTAGTTTTTCAGGTAGGCAGTGATGAAGTTGCAACAAAAAGTCCAAGGGCAATCAAGTGAGACTTCAGGGCCTTGAGATGACTGGTTAAGGGATCAGGAGCACAAATAGTGTTCTCCTCTATCCTTCCAGTTGCAGGGAATTATGATGGAAGAAACAGGAAGAGCCAGCAGACCAACACCTGGCTCTGAATGTGGTGTCACCACAGGATTTGGGGGTGTTTGATCATGGGTTAGTTTACACGACACCAGGGCTGCTGGCAACAGATGGGGTACAATGGGGAAAAAAGATCTTTGCACTGTAATTAGAAGGGGTCATTGAAAGAGCTTTAAACTATATTTGAAGGGGGGAAGGGATAAACCCAGGCTCGCTAGAGATAAATCTGGTGATCTGTGATTTTCCAAAGCTCTTTACTCATTAATGTTAACCAATAATATTTGCTGACTCTTTCTCTGTCATTTCACACAAGAAATCTCCCCATAGTTTTGGTGACTAATGATTTTTAAGAGTGGCACAAGAGATGTGGCTTCTCCATAAACTCCACAATAGCAATAAATAATGGTGCTGGTTAAACCACGACAAAAATACTTGGTGCCTGGATTTGTAGGACTCCAGTTAACATCCTTCTCTCAGCTATTCTGCCAATGTCATCAGTTACAGCATTGTGCTCTCAGAATAAGCAGGTAGCACCATTCATATCAGCTGAAGATCAGACATGCAGGGAAAGCAAAATATCAGAACCAACATTAGCTGGGAGCAGAGGTGTTGCCAAAAATGTAGAAATGTCCATCTCAGTGAGGGAACCAAGCAAGACAGTTACAGAAAATTGTGTCATGAATGGCAATCAAACATTTAAAGGGAAGACAAGGTAGCTTTTTGTTTAGTTGTTTGATTTTTTAGGATGTAAAGTAAAACTGTCTCTCTAGCTGTCAGCTGTGAGGGAGAAAGATTTTTTTTTTTTTTTTCCCTAACTCATGTCAATTAAATGAAAAGCTTAATTTTTGGAGAAGCATCTGATATGAAACCACTTGCACTTGGAGAATTTTCCATTTCATAAGAACAAAACACAATCCTTCCCACAATTGGTTTATGGATTGATTACAGTACATCAAAAAAGGCAAACAGATTGATTCATAGCTGTTTGCGTGCTCCTGCTTACAAGCCACATACTGTATGTGCCTTTGCTGTTAGTATGATTTATAATAATGCGCTGCTAGTATTAACTGTGTGCAAGAAGCTTTGCAAGGCAGGAACCTGACTCAAACGGCATAGGGAATAGCCAGGCAGTGATTAAGGAGTGGATGCAATACACTAGGATGTGCTGTGGCTGACTAGGGCAGTTTTCCGTGGGCTTCCCTTAAAGCATAACTTCTGCGATTTCTGTTTTAATGGGGATTCTTCAATCTTATGATTTGCTTGCACTGCTCTGGAGGCAGGCTTCATGCTTTTGGGAAATTGTTGCCTTGGAGTTGTGGTTTAGAAAGGTAGAGATTTAAGAGCAGAGAAGGAGGCAAGGTTGAAGGCTTGGAGGCAAAATGCAAAAGAAGTTACAACTGAGGTGGAAGAAGGTGGCACTGCTGGTAAACTTTGCAGATTAAATAAACATCTCTGGCATGATATGTGATGGTAATAAGGACAGAGCATCCCTACGGCAACATCTGGATTGCTTGGTAAGCTGGATACTTCTAGAAAGCCGTTGTGTACATACAGCTGCTGGGAAGGTCACATAATACACAAACCGGGAATGCAGGTTATATGTTCAGTTTCAGACTGACAACTAGAAAGCAGAAATTCTGGAAAGGATGTAAGGGATATTTTGGATGAACAAATGAATGGGAATTCCCAGTGTGAAGCTGGTGCTATAGGGGCTGATGCAATCCTTGGGCAAGTAAACAAAGAGATTTACTAGGCCTCAGGAGGGAATGATGTCACTTTGTGATACAGGATTGCTGAGGGATCTGCTGAATTCTGTATCTAGTACTCATGCTCAGACGTTCAGAAAAGATGCAGAAAACTGGAAAAGCAGTACAAAAACAACTGAAAGAATTATTCCCAGCCCTGGAAATTCTGCCTTGCAATGTGAGACTTAAAAAAGCTCTTACAAATCTTTCCTAGTTTATCCAAAAAAAGGTTAAGAAATAGTTTGACTGAGGTGAATAAACATAAATATTGCGAGAAAATTTGTGGTGCTAGTCTTCCATTTGGGAAAGAAACCACAGCAGGAAGGAAGACATACAGTCAAGGTACCAGGAAAAATAGATTACCTTGTAGCAGCCGCTTTGCAGGAGCTGTTTGTCCTCTCTGCAAGTGTGTGTTTACCCCTCCTGCCCTGGGAGACAGGCTGCCCTAATAAATCATCTCACCGTTATTGTAGTTTGCTGTAGGTAAGAGCATCGATAGGGGTGATTACCACAGGGAAGATGACCTGCAGTAATTTTTCCCTTGAGGTGAGCTGTTCAAACGTTAAAGTCCATAGAGCGGTCCAAGGGCTGTCAGCTGAGGCTAGCCACATTTGGAGGAAAAATATGATGCATTTATTTTTAATGGGGAGGGTTAAATCTTTAGGTCAACATGTCTAGGGATGTAGTGGGTTCCCCATTAGTTGCAGTCTTTTAATCAAGACGAGGTGTCTTTGTAAAAGATACACTAATCGTTCAAACAGAAGTTATAGGTTCAACATAGAAATTCCTGGATGAAATTCTGCACCCTGTTAGGCTAAATGGTCATAATGAACCTTGCCTGGCCTTTCACTCTATTATCTGTGAAAAAAATGAGGAGAGAATTGAGAGGTAACCAGGAGCTAGACAGTTCTGATTGTGATGAGGAGATTAAATTTGGTGGAAAAGGTAAAAGGAAGTTACAAAGGAACCTGCCAGCAAAATGGGCAGAGAGCTGGGCTTGGCTGCAGTTACTCGGGGCATACTGAAAGCACACGTGGGACAATCTGGGACATTCAAAGAACACGAGCGGGCAAAGGAGGTTTAAGTGATGCAAATGGCAGAGACTGTGCAATGGAGAGACAGGCAGCTCTTTACAGAGGAAAATACACCCCGGGTGGAGGAAGTGTCACTGCCGATTTAGGGGGTTAGGGTGGGAAATGATTTGCCAGTTCTGACAGAGGAAGGAGGAGAGAGTGATTTGGGCAGAAGGGTGAGACAGCCTTGGGGAGAAGGTGCAGAGACAGAAAGTCTAGCTGCTGGGGGAAGAAGTGAGACAGACAGTAGAGAAGGGTTTGAAAGATACTTGCTTTGGAGAGATACAGAAGTCAGCAGAGCATGCACCTGCAGTAATACAGCACATGCTTGACTTTCATAGCAGGATTACCCGATGGCATTACACCCATCCTACTGAAGAAAAAACTAGGCCCCCCACATGATATAAAAGCAGTGCATTCATTTTTAACTACTCCATGACCAAAAATAAATTGTACAGTCATCCTCTTCCAAAATACCAGATTGATGGCTGAATAGTGAGAACTCAGCAAGTTAGGTAATTTTGCACTGAATATAAATGAGAGTTATAAGATAAATGACATTTAGTGACATTAATTAACTGATTAAATTAAACCTGATATTTTAATCAGAATTTGTTTATGCAAAGCTCTGGATAAAAAGAAATGGAGTTTAACCTAGTTACTTTTACAATTCCAGTTACCATAACAACTTCTTGTGATATCAATTAAAGGTGGTCTTTACATTATTTTTAGAACTTGAGTTACCATAACAACAGAACGCTGCTTCATTTACAAAGAGTTAAAATACGGTGGTGTTCTTTGAAAAACAATCAAAATACAAGCAGGATGCCAGGAAATAATACCCCAGAATGGTTGCACAAACAGCATTTATCAAACACCTCACTTGTGGCACGAGAGACTGATGGATCTTCTCCAGTGTGACAGGCTCAAGATGTTCCTTGGTTGCTCAAATCAGAAAGAGATTATTTATCAATTGGAGAAGAGTGGGGCTGTCAGGCACCAGAGGTATTATGAGCTGTCAGATCTGCAAGGAAAAACGATGCAACAGCAAATAAATTCACCTGGCCCTCAAGTGCTTCCGGAGGGCAGGCAAAGAGTGTCTCTCAGAGGCAAGGCAGCAACCCCATGCTTTGTCCTCAGACATCCCTGGTGGGAAAAGAAAAATGTTGGCAGATCATTTCAAGGACTTTCTCTTGACTGTGTCGCGCCCCTTTGGAGGTCAGTGCTAGCATCCTTCTATTCTGCCTCTGGCTGTTGTCCTGTGAGGGGTTTTCCCTTGTGCATGGGCAACACCTGCTGCAAGAGAGAAGCCTTGGTATGAACTGCCTATAGAGAGGACTGGTGATGTTAGCCTTGGCCCAGCCCCACAAGAACCTCCTTGAGACAAAAGCATGGATAAGATCACAAACCAGATGTGTCACAGTGGCTGAGGTGCATAAAGGGCACCACAAATATGCACACACGTGTGTTTGTATATGTTCACCACAAAACTATCTAAGGGCTTATGCTTGTATCTCAGTGGTCCCAGGCCTGATTTGAACATAACTACTGCTCTCCCTTACCTCCAAAGCAGAGGTAACTAACAGCTGTTCACAGATTCACAGAGTGGAAGGGGTTGGAAAAGACCTCTATAGAGATCATCCAGTCCAACACCCTGCCAGAGCAGGATCACCTAGAGCAGGTCACACAGGAACAGGTCCAGGCTGCTTTTGAAAGTCCAGGGAAGGAGACTCCACCACCTCTCTGGGCAGCCTGTTCAGTGCTCTGTCACCCTCACAGAGACGAAGTGTTTCCTCCCGGTCAGGTTGAACCTTCCATTTTCCAGTTTATGGCCACTGCCCCTAGTTCTGTCACTGGACACCACTGAGAAGAGCCTGGCTCCATCTTCCTGACACCCACCCTTTAGATACTGATAAGCACTGATAAGATCCCCCCTCAGCCTCCTCTTCACGAAGCTAAACAGACCTGTTGGGGGTGTGCCTTTTGCAGGGTGTGAATGGATGGAGCTTTCCTCCTTTTGCAGAGGTGGATCTTTGGGATCCCATTTACTTGTGTGTAGAGTAAGGGGTGGCCTTCGGACACTTAGAGGCTCTTGAACTCAGAAAGAAAACACCTTGAAGCAAACAGCAGCCCATGAAGCATTGGAGCACGATGCTTCTTGCAGCCAGGATCCCACCTGCAGTGCAGATCTAGTCTAGAAAAGATAAGTAAGGTGGGTATCAGCTTCTGTGCTTGCTGTCCTGCTGGGCATTGCTATTCATCAGAGGACACTGCATCTCAAATGCAGTCCCTCTGGTTTCCGCTGTGACTTCCAGTGGATCTCTGGGATCAGAGATACTTTAGGCTGTTACCATACTGGAAAAGAAAGTGGGATGTCTCAAAGCACAGGCTACTTAGCCCCACTTGCACACTTCTTCCCCCACTTGCACACTTCTTTCCCCACTTGCACATCAACTTCAGAGGAAAAGGAGGCTCATGCTGGATTTCTGTTGTTGCCTTTCGACACAGGACAAAAGGCAGCTGTCGCCCTCTTGCATTGCCCTGCAGTGACCTTTCGTCCGGGCAAAGATTTGCAGGCAACAGCCTGGAAGTAGGAGAGGCAACCTTGCATTCCTCGTTTGATTATGGTCCTCTTCCTTAATGAGTTTTGAAGAGGAGGAGGAGAGCACACAGGGGAATTTGCATGTGCTCTTGTGTCTGAGGCTTATTTAATTAAAAGACAATAAAAATGTCAGCTGCTGCAGGCTGCAGTCAGGATCCCTTTCCGCCACCCCCACCTCCCTTCCTTCTTCTTCCTTATTTCAAAGCAAATAGATGAGTCCTGTGAAGGAGTGGGGTTGAAGGGACAGGACTTCTGCAAAGTGCCAGCTTGTGCTGGGCTAACTGTGAGAGGGCTCAAGGCAGAATCCTTCTCTCGACAGCAGCTCCAAAGTCACAGTGTGTTTACCTCTTGCAGCGGTTCACTAGGGATGACTTTGGGGCAGCATCCTTCCCAGGAGGGGGGGCTTGAAAACAGTCTCCGCTGGTGTCAACCACCTTGGGGCCAAGCCCAGCTGCTCCCCATGCTCTGACACAGCCCACCCCTTTGGGTCTGCTGGTGGGTGTCTTCTGTGACTGTTCCTTGCCCATTCAGGCCAAAATGCGCTGCCTTGGTGAAGGTTTCAGCATGTTACATTGGGACCAGCTCATTTTCCCAATGCAGACTAAAGTGTGCTCACACTGAAAGCTCATCTGGCTGAGCTTTCTGTGCTGGTTATGGTCCGTGGGGGAGAGGGCTATGAAGAGGTGGGACTGAGGTGGAGCCAACCTGTTGCAGAGGGACAAAGCAGCGTGAAGTTGCCCAGGAAGGTTGCCACCAACCTCCTGCAGGAATCTGAGTTTATGGAAGGACAGAGGAAAGCTTTATGTCCACCTCCCATTCCCTGAGATCATCTCATGTTAGCGTCCCCGTGCCCAGCTGGGGCACACTGAACCTGTGGCTCTACATGAAATTTTATTATTTGAAGGGAAATATTGTCTCAGGCTTCTTTTATCAGCTGGTTATCTTCCACTCAGCAAGCCTGTGTTCTAGGTAATCTGTGTTGTGGGACAGAAGGTGGTGTCAGAAAGTCTAAGGGCAGGGTGTAAATGCCAGAAGTGGCCAGCTCATGTCCCTGCACTCACCCAACATACTTGGAGAACGTATGTTGGCCTATGATCCAGAGGACCCTCTTTCTGTCTGAATACACTGTTCCTATTTGATTGGCAGCCATCCTGCTGAGGGCAAGTCAAGGTTTGCATATGCTGGAGCTGGTGCACTCGTTTTCCTGGGGTGTCATGCTGTGGTTCAGAGTTAGCTGGATGGGGAGCCCAGGCACAAGCAGGGGAATCTTCTGAGAGACTGAGCATGCAGGCTGTCCTGAGTCCATCCCCAGCCTCTGCAACTGGCTCCTGGACTGGCAGATGATTGCAGTAAATGTGGCAGTGGTAAATGATTGTGCTGTACACAGAATAGCTGGTTTATTTGTCATGGCAGTGATAGCAATAGTGCTCATAATGTTAATTTGTACGAGTCCATTCTGTCTTGCAATGTGCTAGACTCCACAGCTTCTGAGTGCCTTTCCTTTTGCATCCCCTCATCGGCTCCTAGGAAAGCTAGCTGTATGGGGAGAGTGGATTGTTGCACTACTGCAAAAAGGAAAAGCATAAGAAGATGGAAATAAATGTATTGACAAGTGAGACGAATAAATGTTCCTCTTGCCTGCACTATATAGAGGTGTTTGACATACCAAATTATGACATAACTGCAGAAGTAATGGTTGCAGCTGTTGCCTTTGTAAAATGATCTGCAATACCACATGCTAATAAGTAAGACAACATGTCTAAGTCATTTTATA